>NC_041389.1:385437498-385448384 GCF_002162155.2 Triticum dicoccoides | reverse complement strand
TTTCCTAGATCAGTAAAAATGGTTGAATCCGGTGACGACGACGCTTAAGTGTCGCTCCCTTCTTGAAGCGTTGTTGAACACCTCGTCGTTCGTGTGGTGTCACGAGATGGTTGGTGCAGATATGGTCATTTTGCAATTTGTCGATCGCATATCTGATCGCTTTTAGATTTTATTTTATTTTTCTGGCCCACCCATAGCTTTGGCCTTATACGAGTTCGCCCACGCACCATAGTTATTGGTGTTGGTTGTGTGCACCTTCAAAAATAACCTCTTGATGCTTCATTTTGAGCCAATAAAAATCACATTTACCAACAAAATCACCAAAAATGACATTTTTCATGAAACTTTGTACGTATGTAAAAAACATGAACATGTTAGTTGTAAATAAAAACTACTGTTCACCTGGGAGCATATGCGCCAGGGCTCCATTTTGGATATCTGACTTTTCCGTCCTCTATGTTCGATGCAAACAACTATCTTTACAAAATTTCTATGTTTTATGAACTTATATTATGCACATATGTTGAAGGATTATTTGGCGTGTTGGGAGGCACCTTGCTACTCGTCAATACACACATCACGAAACAGGGGGGAGTTATAGTTAAGTGGTTTCCAATACACTCGGCCATGTTGATTTTTCCAGTAACGGCAATGGGCTTAGGCATCTCCAACATGGCTCACCTAGCCTATATGTATGAACTTAACGGTCCAAACACTTTTAGGCTCCATCGCGGACTCTTATTTTGAGTAAGCCCAGTCTGGACGTCCGAAATCCCATAGGCCGGCCCCAAATTGGGCCAGGGGGAGAGGGGAGGGAGATATGTCGTAGAGGCAATAAAGTATTATTTATTTCCACATTTGTAATTAATGTATATATTTCTATGTTATAATTGTAATGGTCCTTGAATATGGGATTCAGAGGAAAATCCATTTGCAGATGTTGAAACATAAACACAAAGAAGTCCCCTAGTCTCGCCTTTAAGACTAGGTCATGTGTTGCATGATGATCCCATTTCCTGATCATAGGGCATTGTTAAAGTAACAAGGATGCCAGAAACGATGGGAGCACATTGTTAGCGGGACAATGTTGTTGGATAGACCCAACTAAATGATATACTTTGAGATCACGTCGTCACAATGTTATGAGTATAATCATGCAATTGTTAATGTATACTCACTTCCTTCGACCATGAGAGAATCGAGCAACTTCATGACGGGCCATGTACTTTGGGGTTTGTCAAACATCACCCGTAATAGGGTGATTATAAAGACAACTTTTGGGTGCATTGGAAAAGTATGCCTGGGGACTTGATAGTTCATGATTGGGATTTGCTCCTCTAACGATTAAGAGATAATTTTTGGGCTCTCTCGTATTACAGTATCCATCATATTCTAGAAAAGAGAACAAAAAAGGTAATGAGGATAACTTGGTATAGTGATCAAGTTGTTGCTTCACATGGATAGCGAAAGCGTGGCCTCGGGTCTTGTTATGTATCGTGAAGCAACGGGAATCGTGTACACGAAACTAATGGTCTATACAATAATTATTTGGTTATGTGTAGGTGTCAATATGGATGCCCAGATCCTGCTACTGATTATTGATCGTAAGGTGTTTCGGTTCGTGTCTTCACATTATGAAACCTGCGAGCTCACACACTTAAGGTACATTGGTTTGTTGAGTGCTAAGATGTGTAAGAGAACAGAAGAATTGAACCGGAAATGTTTCGGAGAGAAAACTTGGAAGAGTTTCAAAACAACCCGAAAGAGTTTCAGAAAAATGGAAAAGTCTTGCTCAACCTATATAGGCACCAGAAGGTCTATGAAGGTTCCAGAATAGTTCATAACCTTTCGGAAAATTCTGGAAGGCACCATGGGTTTCTCCCTTGGCTACGCCCAAGTGGGGCAGGCACATGGGCCTATGGAGCCCAAAAGTGGACCCCCCCCCCAAACATATCTCTTTTATGCTTCAAGGTTGCCTCTCTATCTCTCTAGAAATTATTCTCAGCCGTTAGGCTCCTCCACCACCACATCTAGTGATTCCGTAGTTCTTCGTTCTAGACGGCAAAGCCCTACTAGAATGGTGATCTCATATGTGTCTATATTCACAGAGGGATCGTAACTTCGATCCTAGACCGGTAGGAGAAAATTCTTGTGGTTGGGAGGTTTAATCCTAGTTGTGGGAATCTGCATCAATGATCTTCACAAACCGCTAATATTTGTTGCGTTCATTGGTAAGGATTAGATCAAACCTATTTGCATCTTTACTGATCCTGGGTTTATTCGTACGATGGATTATTATTATTATTTTGTACTACATTCCCCAACAGTGTCATCATGTGTAGATTTAGCTATGATCTAGAGCACATGGATATATGCGGGAGTTGCACAATATTTCTGTTGGTAGTAGATGTGATTTATTACTTGATGATCTGTTTGCTTCCCTGGAATTTGCAAAAAAAAATTAATCTTAGCGGCACAGTGATGATTTTCTTACAAAGGTCTGGCTATCTACGGTCCTTCTATGCTTCTCTTGACTATGCTAGTTGTCTGACCAATGGCGTCCTTTCGTCTCTTTGGATCTCACTTTACTTAATAAAGATCAAAAATTCGCGAACAAGAGGGCATGTAGATGTCATCTACATGGGTTCACATGTTTAACGAAGCTTAGTATGGGGCTCGAGATTTTTCACTATGTCTCGTGTTTCATACACCCCGCATGTTAAACTCATGCTTCATGATAACGTAGGTAGCTAACGTTTGCAATGGAAAACCTTGGAGCCATGATAAAATATGCAAAAATGATTAGAGGCATCTAACTTGTTTTTGCAGGATTTACATGTGATTTGGTATAGCCTTCGTCATCACAATGAGATTGTATGGGGTTTTATGTGATGTAATTTACTATTTGCATGACCTACATGTCATGCTACGGCATGATGGCTGGAGCCATATGCTTGTCACTTAATTGACATGTGTGTCGAAATTCATGTAATGCATTTCTTATTAGCTATAGAGATAGCAATAATTTTTAGTGCAAGTAAATGGTGGTCAAAAGTTTTGTGATGGTGGACCCCAACACAAAAGCCGTACGCGAAGGAGTTCTCCAGCAAAGAAAAGTTGAAGAAACAGGTCACGGCAGAAAAGTTCTGCCGTGGTAGCAAAAATAGGCTGCAACAACATAGTTTATGAAACTGTGTCCGCGCTGGTGATTTTCTGCTAAAAACCGTTGCGCTCGCAGAGTTTTCGAAACTATTGTGATGGCAGAGTTTTCAAAATTGCTGCCATGGCAAAGTTTCTAATGCTGCTACCATGACGGCATAAAATAGCCGCCACAACAGATTTTGCAAAAACTGCGCAAAGACAACGCAAACTTCTACAATGGAAGGAGCTATGACATAATACTATGTTTGATGCACGTTGGACGTGTTTTCTAGGGTGATTCCTCACACAAAATACTAAGTAGGTAGTGTTCCCCCAAGTGTACCATCATCTAGAATACATTTCATTTCTTGGTACGTCATGTCACATGGCTACGACATACTTGTCATGTATGAGGCGGGTATGATCGGATCGAGCAACTAGAGCTCTCAGTTGTGTTGACGTCTATGCAAGATCATGTTGCGCTCGGAACACACCCATCGATGATGAACACGAATCACATCGATATGTGATTGGCAAGTTGGCCTACGGGTCTAATTTTTCTTCATCAGTGATGTCACATCAATGGCGAATGATTCAGACATAGATCTTGAATCACTTAAATCAGTTACGAGGGATATTGATTTTAGTGGGAGTGCACCCTGAACTTAAATTGTTAATTATGAGTGCCATTAGTTATGAACAATATCTAAGTGTTATTTTCATGGTTGTAGAATAAGGGATCATGTTCCCACCTTCTCTATTGAATTTGATTACCATTTTAATATGGTTAAAACTTTATGATTGGTACCGTAATGTGAGGATCATCCTCAAGAGTTCTCAAAAGGACTCTATCCTATTGCATAATTCTGATGTTCTCCAGCTGACTTCACGGATATGTGGCTCACGTCCTTCAATCCAAGACCTAGAATTCCTTCACATTTAAGTACACTATGCTTGCTTCCATGAGACTCGGACTTCAAAACTTTTGGGATAGTTATGTGATATTCTTGGAACTAAAAATTTCTTGAGGAAACAAAGAAATGCTAAAAGATATAAGATATTTGAAGCAATTTTTGATTGCAAGTATAAGTGAAGTGTTCATTACGATTTATACAATGATAAGTATGGGATCTAGAAGAACGCTCTTCATGTGATGATGGTAAATAAAAGGACAACTTAATTAAAGAGAAGGAACAAGACCAAAGTGTGTTAGCAAGACTCACATGCCTAGGAAGTCCATGGCTAGCGCCACTCTTGAACTTGGGTGCTTCTTCTCGGAGTGGGAGAGACATTGGAAATAAAATTGAATAGTACCAAGGCAGAAATAATGAAGTTTAGAATAGTCCGGCTCAGGTATGAATGTCATACAAGTTATAGATGTATAGATGGCTGGTCCAAAATGTAATTCTTGGGAATTATGATTAAATAATTAATCACTAGTTGTTGAGTATTGTTATTAAAAGAGTTTATCACGAGTATACCAGTTCGATTGCACTCTTTTGCAACTCGGTGCCAGAAATACAACGGCCTTAAAAGACTAGCTAATGATTAGGTCTAGATAAGTGCTAGGAACATAGTAGAAGTTACTATACTCTCCATCATCCTCTATGTTTATCCTCATAACTCATTTTAGAGTTTAGTAGAATGTTACTACACTCTAGCCTTTTGCAGAAGCATCATTTTGGAATCATGTTTGTTGCAAGAAGGTTGCTCATTTAAGAGAACAATAGTTGTTCTATGTAATGAATAACTTAAGGGACATACTTCCATTTGAATGGGGTCTGTGTTATGAATCTTGATTGTAATATTACACATCCATAACACTAACTCTAAATGCCACAAGACTAAAGGAATACCACATACGTGTGGTGCTACATTTGGGTCACACTGGCAAAAGCCCGCATGGAGAAATTCCATAGTGATTGATTTTGAAGTCATTTGATAATGAATCATATGACACTTGCAAGTTTGTCTAAGAGGTAAAGTGGCTAAAATAATGTTCACATGCCATCAGGAATGAGTGCCTAAGTTATTGGTAATCATACATACTAATGTGTGCAACCCGATGAGTGTAGCTACAAACAATGGATTTTTCTATCTTCGGTGATGATTTAATTAGATATGTGAATAAATAATGAGACATAAGTCTGAACCTTTAAATAGTTTAATGGAATTCAGAATGAAGTAGAAAATTATTGTGACAAGAATAATTAAGTTTCTGCAATCGTATTGTGAAAAGAATATTTGGGCTACAAGTTTAGTGAATGTTTGATAACTCCTGAAATAGTTAGATAACTTCTCATCCCGGAACACCACTGAGAATGGAGTGTCCGGGAGACGTAATGAAACCATGTATAACATGATGAGATCAAAGATGACACTGATCTGTTTCTTGTTATTATTTTAAGTCATGCTTTAGATCATCTACAACCGGGCATCTCAAACTGGTCTCGTATGCTCGAGCGGGTTGCCTGATCACTGAGGTGCCTCAAACGCACGGGTTGCCCAACATCACTAATATCTAGCCCAAATCTAGGGCGGATATGTGGAGGCCCGGGTGCGACCGGGCGCGTCTGTCATGTCGGATCCAGCTGACGCTGGCCCGTCCAATGACACATATATTCGTCCTCATCCTCTTGCCAAACCAAACCCTAGCCACTTCCAGCAAGCTCTGCCCTTCTTCGGCATGAAGAAATCGGATCTGACTGTAACCACTTTAGATCCGTCGACTCGGGTGTCGTCCCATGCGGGATGGAGGAGACCATGGCCGTTCGCATTACCCTCCGCCCCTCCCGGCAGGACTGCAACCGGCCGACGATGGGAATAGTTCGGTGCAAGTCCATTGAATCGGCCCAATGGGAGCTTAGATCCAATGGGGCTTGAGCATTGTGGTCTGTTAGCCTCCCCATTTCCAGTCTTCTGGAGTATGAGTGCTACTGGGACTAGTGTGAACACCGTGGGAAGGAGAGGATGAGGGTGGCCGAGGCATGCCTCGCTGTCCACATGGCGGAGGCGGAGGTGGTGGATGCGGCTGTGCACGCTGCCGCAGAGGAGGATGCCATCCGTGCCTGATTTAATGAACCGACAGAGGAGGAACGTGTGTCCCTCGCCGAGAGAAAAATCGGGCGGTCGGTGCCATGGCCGGACTGCTCCCTCCTCACAAAAGAGAAGGAGGACAGCGATGGGTCGCTCAGCTCCGGCGAAGAGCAGATCCGGCTTGGTCTATTTTGTGCTTTTGTGCGTTATTTCCACGAGAAGGACGGCAAGGGCGCCGAGAAGGGCAAGAACAAGGCCAGTTGTGGATGATCCATATTACTATTTACGTAGAACATGCCAAATGTTGGTAGTCCAATGGCATTGTGGATGATCCATATTACTATTTACGTAGAACATGCAAATGTTGGTAGGCCGATAACATGTGCTAGTTTAGTCGGACAGTTTTTGTTGCATCTTTTACATTGCATGTGTTTGTATGGATTTGAGGTTTCATAATTGAGGTATCCGATTGTGCGAAGGAAATTTGAGGGTTGACTGATCGCTATCCACGGATGCGTCCGGGCGCGTCCACGGGCATTAAAGGGCCCAGATTGGTGTCCACAGTTGTAGCTGCTCTTAGAGACTACAACTTTTGCACTTACACCATTGGATTTTTTTAAATGACACCCATACCATATGTGGTATCGGATGTCAAACCAAAATTTTATTTTCCTAACATTTGGAAATGTGATACATATGTAAAATATTTGCAACTACATATATCCCTTATCATATAAGTACTAGTTTGTAGGTTATCCCTAATAGTTGGGAATTTCTTCTCTCACTTTACCGAAGGCAAAATACTTTTTGCTAAGAACAGTGTGTTTTGAAGAAAATATTTCTTGCAAAAGAGTGAGTGGGAGGACAGTGCATGTTGACGAGACTACATAATCTTTGTCATTAGGTAAAAGAAAACAAATATTGAAAACAGTTTTAAAGTGTCCCACTGTGACTGATACGGAAGCCCCTGCATGGGATATAGAGACTATGGTTAAGCTTATAGTTGTACCACATAAGTTAGGCAAAACTCAGGCAAACCCCTAAGGTGTGCGAACGAGATAGTGTTATTTAACAACAATAAACCTTCAACATACAAAGAAGCAATGGTGGGCCCTCACTCCAATAATTGGCTAAATGTCAAGTGGTCTGATATAGTCTCCATGTATTTAGAACTTGGTAGGCTGTCCGGAAGGAAAAAAGGCCTAACTTATATGAATGGATCTATAAATTGATGCTGAGTTTTCTGACAAGTTCAAGGAGTTGACTATAACGAGATTGTCTCACTATAGCGATGCTTTAGTTGGTTCGGGTTAGACTAGCAATACCAGCATATCTCAATTACGAAATATTACATACGGACATCAAAAATGCTTTTCTTAAATGAAAATACATCCAAGGACATCTATATGATACAATCCAAGGGCTTTTTTTATCCAAAGGATGTTGGAAGGTGTGTAAACTTGTGAGATCCAACACTGGACTAAAGCAAGCATAATAAAGTTGGAATCTACATTTTGATGAAACTGTCAAAGGGTTTGACCTCATGAAGGATAGCAAAGATATTTGTGTTTACAAGAAAGTAACTGGGACTGTAATAATAGTTCTAGTAGGAGCATAATAATTTTCTAAGACTTTCTGTGGATGACACATTGTTGATTGGAAACAATATAAATTTCTTAACACGAATTAGAACTTCATTGAAAATATTTTTGATGAAGAACTAGGGCTAGGCAATATACATATTAGGCATAAGATCTATGGAGATAGAAGCGCCTAACGGGGCTAAGACAAAATACATATTGTGGAGATACTAAATTAGTTTAGTATGGAAACCGACAAGAAGGGGTTCTTGCCGAGGTCAGATGGAAAGAGTTTTAGAAATACTAAGTGTCTTCAAACACTTACGATCAAAAACACATGAATGGGATTCCATACACATGTGTGTTTGGATTAATCATGTACCCCATGGTATGAGAACAGCCAGATATGTCCGGTGCTCTAAAGATTGTGAGCAAGATACCTAAGTGATCAAGGTCCTGATTAGAGGACAAGACTGGAAATATCCTTAAGTACCAAACTAGGACTAAGGATATTTTTGTCGCATATGGAGATAATGAAGATTTGATTGTAAAGGGTTTCACTAATGCAAGCTCATTGTAAGTAGTTACATAAATGCAATGTTCATCATTGCTATGAGAGATGTTCTACTTGAGTCATTTTTTTGTAACATGGAATGGTAGCACAGTAAGTTGGAATTGTTCCAAGCAGATTACTTTGGTGGATTCTATAACAGAGACTAAAGTGGGTTACCGCTTCAGAATGGACAAACGAGGGTGTTTGGATCAAAAGGTTGCTTTCCAAACTTGTCATGGTTTCAAGATGGCTGAAGCCAATAGAACACTATCAAGGATAGGTGCTCCATAGCCCAGTGTGAGAAACATAAGTTCCTACCAGTGATTCAAGCATATACAAAATCTAATTACACACAATTGTTATTTTTGTGAAAGTGTGGAGACAAAGAGATATGCAAGATACACAATGATACGTAACAAACGTACCTATAACTTTTTATTATTTCATGCTATTATCATACCACTTGTATATACCTTTGGCAAAAATGTATATTATTTTTATTTGGACTAACCTATTAATCCAATGCCAAAGACCAGTTCCAATTTTGTATTGTTTAAGGTTTTAATTGAAAACTTCACTGAGCCATAACAACCTATTTTTTGTGAAATTTTCTGGAAAATATCAGATTTTTTGGCGAAGAAATCATTGTAAGGTAGTGCATGAGGGTCACACACGGCATTGGGGCATGTCCAGGCCCCTTGCCACTGGAGGGGGAGCATGGAGGCTCCTTAAGTCAGTTGGAGCTCTTCTTTTTCCGCAAGAAAGATAATTTTATGGGGAAAGTCCCCTTAAAATTTCAACCTGGTCGGAGTTATAGATCTTCAAATATTTAAGAAATGGTGCTCGAACTTAGAAACAATACCTAAATAGAGGAGGAGAGATCCAATCTCAGAGGGTCGCTCGCCCTCCGGGAGCCATGGAAGCCAAGGAGGGAGAAGAACGAGGGTGGCTCTCTTCCCCTCTCTCCTAGGGATGTCGGAGTGCCAGTGGAGGAATCTTCGTCACGGCAAACGTATCCATCAACTTCGCCATTGTCATCAACATCTTTCTCCCTCTCTGTGCAGCAGAGTATGCTACCTCAACCCACTGTAATACCTACTTGAACATGGTGTTTGATGCTATATATTATTATCCAATGATGTTTTGCATCTTTATTATGTCTGAGTAGTTTCTTTTTGTCCTATGGGTTAATTGTAATATGTTATGGTTGATTTGATTTGTACATTATTATGGTATTGTCCTATGGTGCCCATCGTTTGCGCAAACGTGTGGGATTCACATTGTAGGGTGTTGCAATATGTGATTGATTTGCTTATGGTGGGTTGCTGGAGTGACTGAAACCAAAACCCCAGTTCGTGAGTTGTTGCATATGGGATTATAGGGGACCTTAGATCTTAATGCTATGGTTGGGTTTTACCTTAATGAGTGTGCTAGTATTTGTGGATGCTTTCTAATTGTTCCAATCATAAGTACTTGTAGTCAATGGATTTTGCTACTTGTTAGCGTAGGCCTCTCCTGCATGAAAAGCTGCAGATGATTATCACTATCATTTCATATCCAATTACCTGGGAACATGATGCGACTTGAAATACGTCGGTATTTCCCCAAAGAGGAAGGGATGATTGATGTCTACTTCACAATTTTATTCTTGTAGACTCGTGTTGGGCCTCCAAGCGCAAAGTTTTGTAGGACAGTAACAATTTTCCCTCAAGTGGATGACCTAAGGTTTATCAATCTATGGGAGGTGTAGGATGAAGATAGTCTCTCTCAAGCAACCCAGCAGTCAAATACATGAAATCTCTTGTGTCCCCAACACAACCAATACACTGGAAAATTGTATAGGTGCACTAGTTTGGCGAAGAGATGGTGATAAAAGTGTAGTATTGATAGTAGATATAAATTTTTGTAGTGCGAAAACAGCAAGGTAGTAAATAGTAAAACAGAGCACAAACGGTATTGCAATGATGGAAAATGAGGCCTAGGGTGCATACTTTCACTAGTGCAATCTCTCAACAATGCTAACATAGTGGGATCATATGATTATCCCTCAAAGTGCAATAAAGAATTACTCCCGAGTTCCTATTAGCGGAAAACAAAAGATAGAAATTGTTTGTAGGGTACGAAACCACCTCAAAACTATTCTTTCTGATCAATCTATCCAAGAGTTCATACTAAAATAACACAAACCTATTCTTTCCGATCAATCTAACCAAGAGTCCGTACTAAAATAACACCATATGACACACATCAATCAACTCTAATGTCACCTAGATACTCCAATGTCACCACAAGTATCCATGAGTTAATTCTACGATATGCATCAAACAACTTCATGATCATAATATTCAATCCACACAAAGAACTACAAGGAGGCCCCAAAGTTTCTATCGGAGAAAAGATAATAAAAACATGCATAAACCCCTATGCATAGATTACCCCAATGCCACCTCGGGAATCCGCAAGTTGAGTGCCATAATATGCATCAAGCACTACTAGAAAAACCTCTACTAATGGCGCACCTATTATGGCCATTAATGGCGCATCTGTGGTGCGCCACTAACAGCACGCCATTAGTA
>NC_041389.1:385437013-385437283 GCF_002162155.2 Triticum dicoccoides | reverse complement strand
GCCATTAGTAACCGCGGCATACTAATGGCGCACTTTCCTGTGATGCGCCATTAGTGATGCGTCATTTTGAATCTAGATCTGGATCGTGATTTTTTGCCCATTTTTTTGCTCGTTTTTTTTTGCTTGTTTTTTGGCACGACAATATTCTCAAATTTTGTTCCTGTTGTTTTTGGATCTTGTTGCCATGGTCTTTTGCCGGAGAGGAGCTCACCGGAGAGGAGGAGGAGGAGCTCACCGGAGAGGAGGGAGGAGGAGCTCACCGGAGAGGAG
>NC_041389.1:385427306-385436463 GCF_002162155.2 Triticum dicoccoides | reverse complement strand
GAGGGGAGGAGGGAGGAGGGAGGAGGTAGGAGGAGGTCGCCACAGAGGAGGAGAGAAGGGAAGATGAAATGAAGAGAGGAGGAGAGGACCAGCCATATATACGGCATATATATCGGAAGGTGGTGCGCCATTAGTATATACTAATGGCGCACCACATGTCTGGTGCGCCATTAGTGCCATTTCCATCTATAGCCCTTTTCCTAGTAGTGAAGTGAATCAATATGATACCTCATTGTCACCTAAAGTATTCATACCGCGAGACATACATCATGTGTTCTCAGACCTGAACATTCAATCTGACAAGACAAAACTTCAAACGGTAACGATTCAATTCATCACAACAAGAGTAGAGAGGGGAGAAACATCATATGATCCATCTATGTTAACAAAGCCCATGATATATCAAGATCGTGACATCTCAAGATCACGAGAGAGAGAGAGATTAAACACATAGCTACTGGTACAAACCCTCAGCCCCGAGGGTAGACTGCTCCCTCCTCATCATGGTGGCCATCAGGATGATGAAGATGGCCACTGGTGATGATCTCCCCCTCCGGCAGGGTGCCAGAACGGGCTCCCGGTTGGTTTTCATGGCTACAGAAGCTTGCGGTGGTGGAACTTCCAATCTAGGCTCCCCCTGAGAGTTTTTGGAATATTTGAGAATTTATAGGGCGAAGAGGGGGTGCGGGAGGCCACCGAGGTGGGCACAACCCACCGGGGCGCGTCTGGGGGCCTAGGCGTGCCCTGGTGGGTTGTGCCCCCTCGGGGCACCCCCCAGGTGTTGCTCTGTCCCATTTGTAGTCTTCTAGTCAATAGAAAATCCACAAAAAGTTTCGCGGTGTTTGGAGAACTTTCATTTCTGCACAAAAAACAACACCACGGTAGTTCTGCTGAAAACAACGTCAGTCCGGGGTAGTTCCATGCATATCATACCAAAACCATATAAAATTATTGTAAACATGGCATGAATACGTCATAAATTATAGATACGTTGTAGACGT
The DNA here is from genome assembly GCF_002162155.2 of Triticum dicoccoides. NCBI lineage: Eukaryota > Viridiplantae > Streptophyta > Magnoliopsida > Poales > Poaceae > Triticum > Triticum dicoccoides. Next base: position 385,435,462 of record NC_041389.1, on the reverse strand, counting down.
ATCAGCATCCCGAAGCTTAATTCCTACTCGTCCTCGAGTAGGTCAATGATAAAAGAAATAATTTATGAAGTGTGAATGCTAGCAAAGTGCACAAGTTTGATCAATGACAATTTTAATCACTTTTCCTAGCATCATAACAACAATTCTTTCTTATAAAACTTCTCACGACCAAGTAGCAACCAATTCACATGTTAAGGTTCAAACAATGAATTCCCTTGAAACTCAACAACCTATATTCTTAGTCACCAAACAATTGCAATTCAACTTATTCAACAGAGTCTAAGTAAGAGCTCCACATACTCAACCATCATGTAGTCTTCTATGATTGATAACACTCACCTCATACACATGAGCAAAACGTTTCAACCGGACAAATAGAAAGATAGGGGCTTATAATTTTGCCTCCCAACGTATTCACCTCAAGGGTGATGTCCGCAATAATAACTCATGCTACCCATATCCAAATGGATATATGTGCCTAGATCTTTCCACACCACATGATGCTTGCCAAAAGAGATAAATAAAAAGGAGTAGAGAGAAAAACTTTGACTCTTTGCATAAAAGTAAATACTGTAAAGCAAAAGATAGGCCCTTCGCAGAGGGAAGCAGAGGTTGCCATGAGCTTATTTATTTGTATGCTCAACCCCTTAGTGCAAAAGAACGTCACGTTATATTGCCCCTTGTGATAGCAACCTTTATTATGCAGTTTGTCACTTTTATTCTTTACCATCACAAGTTCGTACAACGCTCAATTTTCTCTAAAACTAAATTATCTAACCCCATAGATGACAACTTACTTGAAGGATCTTGCTCAATCCATAGTTAGGTATGGTGGACTCCCAAAACAAGATTTTGATTTAGGGGTTTTTGGATGCACAAGTAGTATCTCTACTTGGCATGAAATTTTTGGCTAGCAAAGATAGGGGGCAAGCACCACATGTTGAAGGATCTATGACAATATAACTTATATGTGAATATCAACAAACATAAACCATTATGTTGTCTTCCTTGTCCAACATCAACATTTTTGACATATAATATTTTAATGGGGGCTCACAATCACAAAAGATTTCCAAGATAGTCTATTTGCATGTGAAAGTTCTCTTCCTTCTACTAATCATTCATGAATTGCTTGTATGACCAATATTGTGATTTTCAAGCTTCAAAAGCTTTCACTTTATAAACCCAATGTGAAGGCACTAATAGGCATGATATGAACATGTAATTTTAACTCCATGATATTCAATTCATTCAACAATTTACTCATAGGATATAAGAGAAGCACAAGAGTAAATGACAAGCTACTCCAAAAAGATATAAGTGAAGATCATGCAAGTAGTTACGTAAATGGGTAGCTAATTGTGGAGTCTCTCTTATTTAAAAACTTTCAGATCTAAGTATTTTATAAAAACAACAAGCAAAAAATGACATTCCAATCACAACACAACTTATTTGAAGAAGCAAAAACATAGTCTCAACCTATACTAACCGATAGTTGTTGAAGACGAAAGGTGGGATGCCTACCGGGGCATCCCCAAGCTTAGATGCTTGAGACTTCTTGAAATATTATTTTGGCATGCCTTGGGCATCCCCAAGCTTGAGCTTTTGTGTCTCCTTAATTACTCTCATATCACGGTTTTCCTAAATCTCAAAAACTTCATCCACACAAAACTCAACAAAGAACTCGTTGTCGGTGTCAAAACCAGCGGATCTTGGGTAGGGGGTCCCGAACTGTGCGTCTAAGGCTAATGGTAATAGGAGGTGGGGGACACAATGTTTACCCAGGTTCGGGCCCTCTCAATGGAGGTAATACCCTACTTCCTGCTTGATTGATCTTGATGATATGAGTATTACAAGAGTTGATCTACCACGAGATCGTAGAGGCTAAACCCTAGAAGCTAGCCTATGATTATGATTGTTGTCGTCCTACAAACTAAACCCTCTGGTTTATATAGACACCGGAGGGGGCTAGGGTTACACAGAGTCGGTTACAGAGAAGGAGATCTACATATTCGAATTGCCAAGCTTGCCTTCCACGCAAAGGAGAGTCCCTTCCAGACACGTTACAAAGTCTTCAATCTTGTATCTTCATAGTCCAATAGTCTGGCTGTCCGAGGACCCCTTAATCCAGGACTCCCTCAGTAGCTGATGTATCTTGAACTAGGCTTCAATCTTGTATCTTGAACTAGGCTTCAATGACGATGAGTCCGGCGCGCAAATTGTCTTTGGCATTGCAAGGCGGGTTCCCTCTCCGAATACTCCTTAGAAGATCTTGAATATGAGGATTGTGTCTGGCTCTGCAAAACAAATTCCACATACCACCGTAGAGAGTGCAATATTTCACAAATCTAATCTGCTGACAACTTTTCATAGCGTGACATCACGCCGTGGCCCGACCATTATGCGAACCGTTTTTCTCAACCTGCCACCGCACATATCGCGAGGTGGTTTTATTGGCACATTTTGTCGAAGCAGAGACCGTGTCCCCTTATCACGGGATTCTCATCAATATGGGTGTGGGTAACCCAATCGCGCATCAACGCGACGCTTGGGGAATAAGCGAGTTTATCGGGCAAATGGTGAGGCGCAGGATCCCTGCTGCCTTTATAAGGGGATGAGGACTCCCTTCTTCACCCACGCCTTCTTCTCCCTCTGCTCATCCATTCCCCCGCTCGAGCCCTATCGCCCAAGCGTTCGTCTTCTCCGCCCAAAAGGGTCTTCCGAATATGTCTAGATCCGGAGCAGGAGGCAAGTGGATGGCCTCTACCGTATGGAAGAAGGATATCAAAAAGCTTGGGGGGGGGGCGGGTATCTGGCCAAGAAAATCGGCCACCGTATTCCGACGGCAGGACAGACTGTCCCAACTCCGGAACCCCACGAGAGGGTTGTATTCCTCCCTAATTTTGTCCGCGGGCTAGGGTTTCCCCTCCACCCATTCGTTCGCGACATCATGTATTATTATGGGATCGATTTTCATGATCTATCCCCCAATTCCTTCCTCAACATCTCACATTCATCATCGTGTGCGAGGCCTTTCTCCGCATCTCGCCACACTTCGGCTTATGGCTGAAGGTTTTTAATGTGAAGCCCAAGGTATTGAACAGCGAGCATGCCAAGTGTGGAGGCGCCATGGTGGCAAGATTCCCAACGTCACATGGCCAGCAGGTACTTTCAATGATAAAGAGTGGCAGCAGCAGTGGTTCTACATCACTGAGCCGCGCAACACGGAATGGGCCGTTGCTCCCAAATTCCGATCCGGAGCCCCCTTGCGGCTTACATCCTGGCCCAAAAAGGGCCTGAACTGGTCTTCATCTGACGAACTGTCGGTGCTCCAGCCGCGTGTCAAGGATATGGAAGACAAGAATATCAAACTTGTCAATGTAGTCCAGGTGATGTTAGTTCGCTGGATTCTTCCTTGCCAACACAGGGCTTGTAATTTATGGGAATTCGACCCGACCGAGCACCAGACCCTGCTAGAGCTCTTCGGCTCCTTGCATAAGGATATTTGGAAGGTGCTCTTTAAGTCCGGCAAATCGTGGCCGGACTCCGCTGCGGACCGCGTGTACCAACTGTCCCGCCCTGCAAGTTCGTTAAGTCATCGTATGTTGGCAATTCATATGTTTCATTCGCATGTCCTGAGGAAAATGCTTAATTTGTTTTCCACAACTCTCCTAGGGCTGGACGAAGAAGGTGGGGAGGATCTACTGTCCGGCCCCTCTACCAAAAGAACCGGCCGGCCCACTTTTGACGAAGATGCTGGTCCCAGCGCCTTACAAGGCGCCGAAGAAGAAGACCGAGAAGGAGGCCAAGAAGACCAGGGTGGCCTCCGTCGCCACGGTGCCTCGGACACAAAATCCGAAGACTCCAATGCCCATTCTTCCTCCGAAGAGGACGACAAGGAGGAGGAAGACGAATCCCCAGTGGGGAGAGAGAGAAAAGGGTGGCCTCCACATCCTTGGAGGCCGAGTCGCCTAAGAGGGGAAAAACTCCTTGTCGGTGTCAAAACAGGCGGATCTCGGGCAGGGGGTCCCGAACTGTGCGTCTAGGCGGATGGTAACAGGAGACAAGGGACATGATGTTTTTACCCAGGTTTGGGCCCTCTCGACGGAGGTAAAACTTTACTCCTGCTTGATTAATATTGATGATATGGGTAGTACAAGAGTTGATCTACCATGAGATCAGAGAGGCTAAACCCTAGAAGCTAGCCTATGGTATGATTGTCGTTCGTCCTACGGACTAAAACTCTCCGGTTTATATAGACACCGGAGAGGGCTAGGGTTACACAGAGTCGGTTACAATGGGAGGAGATCTTCATATCGAATCGCCAAGCTTGCCTTCCACACCAAGGAAAGTCCTATCCGGACATGGGACGAAGTCTTCAATCTTGTATCTTCATAGTTCGGGAGTCCGGCCAAAGGTCATAGTCCGTTCATCCGGACACCCCCTAATCCAGGACTCCCTCAGTAGCCCCTGAACCAGGCTTTAATGACGACAAGTCTGACACGCAAATTGTCTTCGGCATTGCAAGGCGGGTTCCTCCTCCAAATACTTCATAGAAGATGTTGAACACAAGGATAGTGTCTGGCTCTGCAAAATAAGTTCCACATACCACCGTAGAGAGAATAATATCTGCACAAATCTAATCTGTTGAAGTATTCCGCAGCGTGACATCATGCCACAACCAAGCCTTTATTCGAATCATTTTACTGTTCCACCTCAGCGCGTTTAGCGAGGCGGTTTCCTTGGCACGTCTTGTCAAAGCAGAGATCGTGTCCCCTTATTCTGGGATTCTCATCAATACGGGCGTGGGTAACCCAACCGCGCCATTAACTGCGGCGCTTGGGAGATAAGCGAGTTTTATTAGGCTGGTGGGGGCTTATAGTTTCGGCCGCCCATATAAGGGGATAAGGATCCACCCTTTCCATTTACGCCTTCTTCCTCCTTTGCTTATCCATTCCTGCGCACTCAAGCTCCAGCGCCCAAGTCCTCACTTCCCACCTCAACCTTCTCCAATCATGTCTGGAGCGGGAGGTAGATGGATGGCCTCCTCCGTCACGGAGGGGCAAATCAAAAAGTTGAGGAAGGCCGGATACTTGTCTGACGACATCGCGCACCGGCTTCCAGATGCACTACTAGGAAAAGGGCTATAGATGGAAATGACACTAATGGCGCACCAGACAAGTGGTGCGCCATTAGTATATACTAATGGCGCACCACCCTCTGATGCGCCATTAGTGTTGAAACTACTAATGGCGCACCCTGACCACGGTGCGCCATTAGTACCAATTTTTTTTTGAACTAGTGCGCCTGTCCAAACATACTAATGGCGCATCCCCTGGTGGTGCGCCATTACTAGTTGTAACTAGTAATGGCGCACCATCCAGGAGGTGCGCCACTAATGTTATTTTTTTTATTATTGCTTTTATTCCTTTTTTTGCAAAAGTTCTAATGGCGCACCTCCAGGGGGTGCGCCATTAGTAACCTGGATTACTAATGGCGCATTTGTTGCTGGTGCGCCATTAGTAAGTGGGCAGCAACAAGATATTTTGGACAGCCTCTCCTCCCACACTCACTTTCTCCCCACTTCATTCTCTCCACCGCCTCCTCCTTGTCTCGGGTGCCTCCTCTTTTTCACCTCATTTCCACCATAGATTCATTCAAATTAAGTGGTTAAGTTACCTTGTTTTGCTAGGTAAGTAAGGGGGGAAGCTATATTTATGTTGTTCTCCCTACAAACAATGTGCACATGCACTTTTTATGGCCTATCTAGATCTAAGTATGTTCATGGTGTTGCATATGTTTGTGGTGTTGCATATGTGTTTGTGTTTGGAGGTGTACCGGTATTTGAAATGCGATAGTTGCCAATATTTTGCCGGAATGTTGATTCATTTCCGTTTCGGCGAGAATTTTCGCATTAAGCATTCTTTTTGGTCCTATTTTTAGGGAAAGTCATGCCAAATTTTTTCTTGGTTCTAAAATATCGTTTTGCTCTACCCCGCAGGCGACCATGGTCCGCACGATGACCGAAGGCATCGTGAATAGGTTTTTGAGGTCCGCGAAGGCCGAGATGCTTCAAAAGAACGAGACGGAGATAAGATGTCCGTGTCGAAGATGCAAGCTGAATAGCCTTATTGCGGACCTGGATTCCGGGCAGGTGCGGGACCACCTGCTCTTGCGTGGTTTCATGGATGGCTATCGGTGGCAAGGTGATGATGATGACTACGAAGTCGTTCATGGGGGCCGGGCAAGAAATGAGGAAGGGCAGCAAGACAACCACCACGGCTCGGGGGGGCGAGAAGACGAAGAATCCCCAGAAGATGATCACGACGGTGATGCTGTACACAGTCATCATGTAGAAGATGCAGGACATGATGATGATGCCGGCGGAGCAGACGACGTTGGACCATCGATGGGCTGGGTGCAGGACCCTCATATTCAAGAGCTGCTTCTCAAGCAGACGGATAACGCAAGAGCTGCCGCCCGAGAGAAAGCCAAGATGGATCAACTTGAGTTAGACGCGGTTACTCCGTTGTATGAAGGATGCAGGCCCGAGGATACCCGCCTGAAAGTAACGCTCATGGCTCTGGAGATGAAGGTAAAACACAAAATGACCGACGCATGCTTCGACGAGAACATGTCATTCTGGCACGAACGTCTTCCCAAGGGGAACAAGTGCCCGACCAGTTTGGAGGAGGCAAAGAAAATCGTGTGTCCTCTGGATTTACCGCACGTGAAATACCATGTGTGCATGAACAATTGCATCATTTATCGGGACGAGCATGCGGAGTCTACAATATGTCCGGTGTGCGGTGTCACTCGATACAAGAAGAGGAAGAAAGCTCCTCGAAAAGTGGTGTGGTACTTTCCGATCACTCCTCGTCTGCAGCGGTATTTCGCGGATCCTAAGGTAGCAAAGCTCCTGCGCTGGCACGCGGATAGGGAGGAGAAGAAGCGAGAAGATGACGCAAATGATCCGGAGATAGATAAAAAAGACAAGATGCTGAGTCACCCTAAGGATGCGAGCCAGTGGCAAGCATTGAACTTCGAATACCCAGAATTTGGGAACGATCCAAGGAACATCGTGCTGGGCGCGAGCACCGATGGAGTCAATCTGTTTGGCAGCCAGAGAAGCACACATAGCACCTGGCCTGTGTTTGTGTGGATGTACAACCTTCCCCCCTGGTTGTGCATGAAGAGGAAGTACATTCACATGAGTATGCTAATTGAAGGGCCGAAACAACCAGGGAACGACATCAATCTGTATCTGGGGCTGCTGAAAGAGGAGCTTGACACACTGTGGAAAACGCCAGCCAATACGTGGGACGCCGCAGAGAAAGAATATTTCCCTATGAGAGCCGCACTGCTCACGATGGTGCACGACTATCTCGGTTACGGATATCTTGCGGGGCAGGTAGTCCACGGATTTTCTGGATGCGTAAGGTGCATGGATGACACAATGTATCGCCAACTAGATAGAGATCCCGGGTCTTCGAAAACCGTGTTCATGGGACATCGAAGGTGGCTTCGCGACGATGACCCGTGGAGGAAACGCAAGGATCTGTTCGATGGTGAAACCGAACCCCGAAAACGCCCGTGTACGAGGAGCGGCGAGGAAATAGACAAGCTGTTGAAAAATTGGAAAGACTGCCCACTGCCGGGAAAGAAGTAAAAGGCGCCAGAGCCGGGAAAGAAGCGAAAGGCTCCAGAGCCGCTGCTGAAGGTATGGAAAACGAGGTCTGTTTTCTGGGACTTGCCGTACTGGAAGATCCACCGTGTGCCTCACAACCTTGATGTCATGCATATCACGAAGAACGTGTGCGAGAGTCTGCTTGGTACCCTGCTCAACATGCCAGAGAGGACCAAAGATGGGCCGAAAGCAAGGGCAGACTTGAAATCAATGGGCATCAGGCAGGAGCTTCACGCTATATATGATGATGATGATGATGATGATGATGATGATGATGATGATGATGATGATGAGGCGAAGCAGGACACAGAAAGTCGTCGCAAAGGCAAAAAGGCCAAGAAGACCGGAAATGACTACCCTCCCGCGTGCTTCACTCTAAGTCAGGAGGAGATCGAGCAGTTTTTCACCTGCCTCCTAGGAGTAAAACTTCCTTACGGTTACGCGGGGAAGATAAGCAGATACCTAGACC
>NC_041389.1:385424976-385425608 GCF_002162155.2 Triticum dicoccoides | reverse complement strand
CGCCGACCCCCCGCACCCTCGATTCCCCTACTCAACCGCCGCCGCCGACCCCCCGCACCCCGCGCACCGTCTTATAAAAAAAAATAGTATCAAACAGCTTTTTAAATGCTACTGTCTTCTAAAAAAAATATTACTGTTATTATTTAAACAAGTTTGAACATATTTAAACATAAATAAGTATCAAACAGCTTTTTAAATGCTAAAAAAAATTTGTGGAGCCTGGGAGTCGAACCCAGGACCTCCTGGTGTGAGAACTGGCTACTGACCAGTCGAGCTAGTAGAGTGGGCTTGACATAGATAGGTTCTGGTACTACATAACCTTTTGGCTCGAGTTGAAATAAAAAAAATACTAATGGCGCACCACGGTGGGGTGCGCCATTAGTATGGACATGCTAATGGCGCACCACGGTGAGGTGCGCCATTAGTATTGTGGCCCCCCTTCACCCGATCCCCCCTTCGCCCGATCCCCCTTCGCCCGATCCCCCTCGCCAGTTCTCTCCCTCTCGATCCACCGCCGCCGCCGCCGCTGCCCTCGCCCTCGCCCTCGCCCTCGCCCTCGCCCTCTCCCTCCCTCGCCCTCTCCTCGCCGCCCGGACGCCGCCCGGACGCCGCGCCGACGCCGCCTCGACCCC
>NC_041389.1:385343038-385424966 GCF_002162155.2 Triticum dicoccoides | reverse complement strand
CCCCACCTCGACCCCGCCCCGTCCACACCACCGTCGACCTGCCTCCCTCGACGCCACGGCGCCGCTGGACCTAGACTAGACGCCCAAGGTACGACCACCTCCTCCTTACTTCTCTATTCCGCAAGTCCATAGCCTCCTCTCACGTGCTTGCTTCCTTCTCCATTCCACAAGTAGACTAGAACAGGACTATAGACTAGAACATGACTGATACATCTGTGTAACAGAAAAAGTGCTGAGCACCAGATTCCCATTTGTTGATAATTGCTGTTTATTTTGGTTGTGAAAATGGCAGGAAACTGTAGAAGAAGTCTTGGACTGCGGTGAAGAGACTTATTATCCAGCATTACATGTTGGTTCAGAGCGATCCTGTGCTATGGTATGTATAAGCTCGCCATTGTTATCCTTCGTAAGCTCAGTCTGAAGATTAAACCTCCAACTAAAGTATGGGTTTGCTGTTACAAAACTTTGGTTGGTCTGTTTTCGATTAAATTCATTCACTAAAGTGGACATCAAAGACATGCTGCCATGCTGGAGTTATACGAGTTTTTTTTCTTCCGAAAATTGCAACTGTGCTACTTGCAATGTACCTGTCATGAGCATCAAGATATAGCATCACCTTCACATTTACCCAGCTAGCACATGAAGCAACTACTCATTTCCAGATGAGGATGGTGCTAACAATCCCAGAGACTGATAATTATTTCACTGAGGCTCCAGATTAGCTAGATAGCACACAGTTGATTAGTTGCTTCATTTGGTTGTTACTTTCAATATCCCCTTTAATACTACATTCGAGGAATTTCTCTTGCACCCCTGTAGTATAAGAGTGCATTCTCTAACAACTCATTGAGGTTTGGTTGTTGTTCAACCCTTACTGGTAGGAGATCCTGACTCTACTGTTTCATAGAGCATTTTTCCTAGTTAATTGATTGGCAGATAATATTCATAGAGCATTTGGCGTTATGGTCGGCCTGGGCCCTGTGGCTCTCTGGCATGTCCAAGACAGCAACACATGCCTATTTAGGAAGACATAGCATTGTATGAAAAAGAAAATTAAGGCATAGGATTGCCCTAAAAAAGGAAAATTAAGCGGTACTTGGATATGAGATATGACTAGTATCAGGATAGGATATAATCAGTAGATGTGGCAGCAGGATAGATGTATGTCTTAGTTCTTATTTATCTTTGGTCCGTGTTGCGTTTGAGTTGAGATCTGACTTGTGGATTTAGTTAGAATCTAATGATTTAGTTAGAATCTAATAATTCTTGCCCGGGGCCACAGCCGTGTACCTGTGTATTCAGGAAACCCTAGAAATGTTATAGGTCTCCTGTTGGTAGGTAAAAATTATGCCATGGAGAATTACTCAATGATCTTTCTTTATGTACTTTACTAACTTAGAACCATTTAAATATTATTTAGGTCAAAAGTCTTCTGACAGTTCGTGCTGAAATAGAGACGCCAGTTAGTGCTGTTTCCATTAGGAGGATTCCAAGGTATATACCCCAATTCTATTTAAATATAAATTTGAAAAATCTCTTTCAAAATTTGGTACAATTGCTTGAATTTTTGGAGTACACAAATTATGGGCTAGTGATGATCATATGCACTAGTTACTAGTAGATGCTTCTCGACCCAATTTGAGCAGCAGAGCACTAGCACCAAGCTCTGGGTTTTGTTCGGTACACTCTGAGATGTAGATGCCTGAAAGATAAACATGTTGTTTGTCTACAAAAAAAACTTAATTACTATTATGGGCTAGTGATGATCATATGCACTAGTTACTAGTAGATGCTTTTTTATCCTCAGATTGGCGTCTAGTGTTCATAGAAATATATGATTATCTTTGTTGTATAAACTGACTGGCTGCCAAGTTACAACTTACTGGTGAAAGTTCATTTTTTTTATCAGTGGCATATGAGTGGCAGAAAAGTGGCTAGCCTCGTCTGCATATATGAGCATATAGATCAACAAAAAATAAACCCATTCGGCAAGAACATTTATGCACCTATTTACTAGAAGAATGAATAAATGAATGTCAGGGCTAGAGATCATTACTGTTTGTTATCCAGGAAATACAAAAGTTTGGATTGTTGAATGCATTCTGAATTCTAGCTATACAAAAGTTTTTTCCTTCTGAAATGTGTTTTTCTTCTTCTTCCTGTTTTGAGTAGTTTGCGTAAGTTTTCTGAAATGATGATGTATTTTTCTTAATTCAGCGAACCGTGAGATGGACTTAGAAGAAGAAACTATCTCCTGATTGCAGTTGATTAATTAGTATATATGTTGTAGACTTGTAGCATACCTACGTCTATATGGTTTTATATTTCAACTTGATTTCTGAATATTCCAAACCACACGCGAAGTCCTTTCTTACAAGAAGAAGTTTCTCTTCATAACAGTGAACAAAACTACTGTCAATCAGCTCAGTTCTAGTGCTGTTGGATTTTTTTTAATTGGCTTCTTGCAGTTTTGAAAATTCAGTTTATTCGGTTACTGAAAATTCAGTTAATTCAGTTAGGCACACAAATTTCAGAACTTTTCGTGTGCCCTAGTACTTGGTGTTTGTAGAAAACCAGGAGTGTCAATGGGACTAGAATTCACTTGTTCTTATATGGGTTTGTAAAACTTGTTCATGTACTGAACTACTAATGCCTTGTGATGCTCTGAATTACTTGTGATGCCTCTGAATTACTTGTGATCACATTGAGAAAGACTTGTAAAGATGATGATCATCTTTAACAGAAAACAATTTGTGATGATTTTGCTAGTTTGCTGGGTTTTGTCTCCGACCATCGTGTCGTGATGATTTTGCAGGTACCCCGAGAGGCCCTTGAGTTTGCCGGAATGTCGATTAACTTCCGTTCCGGCAAATTCGGGTACTCCATATGTCCTTTTTTCAGCAAAGGTCATGCTGAAATTTTCCGTGAATTTTAGCATGACTTTGCTAAAAATTGGACATATGGGGTACTTGTGACTAATGCATAGGCCGGGGTATCTTAGTAGTTAATTAAGTAGGATCAAGTGCCCCGGCGTACTTGTGACTAATGCATGGCTTTTAGGGTGCCTCGGTGTCGATAAAAACCGAAATGATGAAAAGTTAGGCTTTTAGGGTGCCTTGGCGTCGAAAAACCCTCAATGATAAAAGCTTAGATTTTAGGATGCCTCGGTGTCGACAAACCCTAAATGATGAGACCATGATCTTGTTCCTTGACAATAACCAACTTTTTGACCAAACTTTGTTTCTATTTAGAGAGAAACATGGCCCACAACGATGAGGCGGGGGGTTCGGGCGGCAAGGCATTCTGGGAGCTGTCCCAGGAGATGGAGGAACAACCTCACTTGTATGAGGCCGCCGCCTTCCCCACCGATCCTAAGACCACGGATGGTGCCGCCGAGGATGACCACACTGATGCCACCACTGATGGTGCCGCCGAGGATGCCACCACTGATGATGGCGGCGCACGCACAGATAGCAGCCAGCCGAAGAGGCAACGGAAGGACCGGCGCCAGATCGTGCTCCGCACCCTCAAGGAGGAAGTTACTGAAGTGGACTCCAACGGGAATCCAACGGCGCCCGAACGAATAGTCAAGGGGTACTCGCTTCAGCTCGGGTGCATTGTCCGGAGCACCGTCTCGATCAACACCGAGAACCTGAGGCATCCTGACCGAGGGAATTTGCGCCACCTCCTCTTCACGAAGCTGCACGAACGATACAAGTTCCCCGCTGAATTCGAAAACACAAGCCTCAAAGGGAATAAAGTGAACAATGCTGCCCTCACGAAGATGAGCAAGGCCCTGTCTACTTGGAAAAGCAATGTGAAGAGAATGATCGAGAAAGGTGAGAGTTATGAGAAGATCAAGGAGAAAAATCCTTCGATCACCGAAGATGACTACAACGACTTCAAGATCAATTGCTCGAGCACCGCAAGCTCCCAATCAAGTGAGTGGGGGAAACAAATGCGGGAGCTGAACATAGGGGAACACACACTCGGTCCCGACGGTTACAGAGTGGCGGAGCCTATATGGGACAAGGAGGAGGCGGACCGTGCCGAGCAAGGCCTACCGCCCCTCTTCGATAAATACGGTGACAAGCAGACCAGGAACTTTGTCAGGGCCCAGTACAAGAAGGACCCGAAAACAAAGGAGCTTACCACGGATCTGAAGACCAGGTGGCTTGAGCTTGTTCTGGTAAGGAATACACCCCCGCGTAATTAGCTCCATATGGTTGCATTCTAATTAATGAAGCCGAATTTCTAAATGGTTCACATTCCTTCCGCAGGCGACTGAAAGCAGTAGCGCGGGGTCGACTAAGAGCAACCCTTGGGACACCACTCTAAATAAGGGGTTGAATATAATGAAGAACAAGGATAAGCTCAGTAAGACGACGTCAGCTGGTCGTGTGGCCGGCAAAGGCTTGTCGACAAAATGGGGGTCATACTATACCGCTGGTGTGCGGAAGGAGAAAAAGACCAGCTCGGAAAGCCAGGCGCGAGAGGTTCAAGAACTCAAGGCACAGGTGGCGCGGATTCCGGAGATTGTCCAAGAGCAAGTGGAACAACGACTCGGAGCGACGATCACCACCCTTGTGCCTACCTTGATCTCGGGGTTGAGTGCGTGGATTGCGGGCGGCCAACAGGGGCCGCCCCCGATTCCTAGCTTCACGGCCAGCAACTCGCATAATGCGATGGCGGGGCCATTGGTGCCTCCGGCGGAGGCGGCATTGGTGTCTCCGACGCCGGCACGGGAGCTTAATGCACCCGGGTGTACGCCGGCCGGCACCTCTTCAGCAAGCGGCCGCTCCGTCAACTGCACGCCCGCCGTTGGCGGTGCCTCGACATTAGCCGAGCTCGACGCCATCATCACGGTAACTAATTAAGCCTCTCTCGGCCGAGGACTTCATCTCCTTGCCTTTGACTGGGCATCCCTGACGCCCTACATGTTTTCGCAGGGCGCCGCCGACGTTCCGTGCACTCTCCTCCACTTCGTGAACAACGAGTTGGTCGATGTCGCCAAGGGCAAAATCGTTCAACCGGGCAACCCCTTGTTCCACGGTACCCAGATGCCACCCAACTTGTTTAGGGTTCAACTGGTTTGGGTGCTGCCAGGCTGCGACGACTTGTTACCTTCGATTCGACCCGTCGGGGCCGACGATGATGACGTGATGACCCTCACCGCCTGCCTGAGCTGGCCCCTGCTTTGGCCGAAGAGCCAGATTCGTTTGGGGGCGGGGGACACCACCCCAAAGACAACACCGCCAGTCGTGCCGGCGCCAAGTCGGCCCCATGGCAAGACCACCGTAACGGTGCCGGACATCCCTATGCCACTGGATCCAAACATGCATATGGCACAGGATCAGAACGACGACGACGACGACGATGATACATTTGGCAACGTCGATCAGTACTTTGCCGAGCATGGGTAGGATGGCGACTTCATGGGGCCTCCTTCTCAAGAACCAAACCCAACAAAAGACGTGTGCGATCTAGCTCGTACCGCGGAGAAGCCAAGTTGCAACAGGCGCCGTCTGGCGTTCAGCTCTCAGGAGACGCCTCCAGCTGCCGACTTCACCGAGCCTCAGATAGGCGAGGTGCGAAATATTATCAGCCCCAACACACTCAAGAAGGCGGTCTGTGAGCAGAACTCGGTCCCATTACAGGAGAAGAAGAAGGCAAGCAAAAGAAAGACTAAGAAGGGTGCGAGCCAGCCGGCACCGAGTACGATCCGTGCTCAGGACGGGCCACCTTCACCGCAGGATATCTTGAGGAGGGTGCATGTGGCGGGTAGGGTGATGCTACCGACAAATATGCTCAATGCTGCAACCGGTGCTATGCGGAGTCTGCATGACAGTGTTCTTGCTTTGGAGAAGCAGCGTCTCAGGGAGAAGGATGTGGCATACCCGGTTTTCGCGGCCAAGGTGCCAGAGGGCAAGGGCTTTGTGGATAACTCCATCGGGCGTACGATCGTCCTGCGTTTTGATGACATCCACGCTATGTTGAACCTTCATCCGCTGCACTACACCTTCGTTTGGCTATTTTCGCTGAGTATGGAGATGCGGATCATTCGCGACAAGACCCCGGACATCGTGATAGTCGACCCCTTCTACATGCGTGCCAAGATCTTGGGCAGCGCTGGGGACCGGCAAGTCGCGAGTTCTTACCTCGAAGGCGTCATTCTGGCAAACCAAGATAAGGATAACTTCCTCATGCCTTACTTTCCCGAGTAAGTCCTCCCCTCAACCGGCCCGTAACATATGAATTCTTACTTTTCGATCGTTTTTCTTTTAACATTCCGTGTTTTCTGCAGTGACACACGTTGCACGCTCATCCTCCTAAGCCCCAAATATTCCATGGCCACGTATTTCGACCCGGACCGTCGGTCGAACGTAGACTACACAAATGTCAAGAAGGTTCTTGATGATGTTCTCCCCGGCTACGCCCAATCTGGAGGCACCTTCACCAGGCCTATTCGTAAGTACGGCAAGCACGTGTTCTCCCACAATACGACGTTCTACTGCGTCAAGCAGCCGCCTGGCGGTCAGAAGGGTGCCTACTACGCCATCCATCACATGCGGGCGATCGTACGGGACCATCATCAACTTCTGCTACCGAGTAAACTCAAAGATTGGGCCGCGAGCGTGTCGGCAATCCAGGACGCGGACCTCCGACAAGAATTCTTTCGCATCTAGTCGGAGTTTGCGGAAATCATCCATCAAGATGTCCTTCGTACCTCGGGGCAGTTCTACCTCAGAAATCAACCGTCCAACAGTGACATCGACACAATGCTACAAATGCAGGATGACAACGCCCGTTCTTTCATGACTCCCACGATAGACGGCGGCTTCATCCACGCTCCGGTCCCTTGAGTCGAGTTGTCTAGTTCTGAAACATCGATTGGCTCATGTTGTAATTAAACTTTAATGAACTTGTAGTATGTCTCTTTGGTTTCGAGAGTCGTTCAACTTAGATGTAATCGATGCTATTAATGTCTTCCTTTTCTCTTCCGATCATTCTGTTGCATAATTATATATTGCTTATGTATTGTCTGTGAATTGGTACTAACGTTTCGTTTGGCTAGTGCATAGCGATGCCGACGTATGTCGTGTACAAGGGTAAGGTTCCCGGAGTCTACGATGACTGGGAGGAGTGTCGGAGACAGGTTCACCGATTCAGCGGTAACAGTTACAAAGGGTACACCACTAGGGCTGAGGCCGAATCTAGATACGCCCGCTATCTAGCGGGAGAGGGGAGGGAGCGTTGGAGGAACCGTATGAAGACGAGTTTCATCGTGATGATGCTCATCGTGATGACCGCAGCTCTCTTCTATGTGATGGTAGTTTAGATGATCGATATCGACTTGTAATGTGAAGACAAACTCGCTACTCGCGGTCTCGAGACTTGTAATATAATGTTCTATCTTTGTTCGGTCTTTTTAGTTCGGAGACTAATATGATGAATTGTATTCGGAGACTAATATGATGAATTGTATTCAAAGACTAATCTTCTATTGTATTCGATGAATCTGTTGTTGATGTGTGCTGTCTATATTTTGTCAAACTATACATTTTGTAACCTGTGCAAAAAACAGAAAATAAAAAGATAAAAAAAACCTAATATTCATACTAATGGCGCATCACAGGACAGTGTGCCATTAGTATGACAGTGCATACTAATGTCGCATCACTGGGTAGTGCGCCATTAGTATGCTGCGGTTACTAATGGCGCATTCAGTGGTGGTGCGCCATTAGTATGCCAAAGCACCTGGGTATACATGGCCCCTGGGAGGCATACTAATGGCGCACGCTGGCCTATACTAATGGCGCACCCGCGGTGCGCCATTAGTATACCAGATACTAATGGCGCACCAGGTGGTGCGCCATTAGTAAAAATTACTAATGGCGTGCTGTTAATGGCGCACCATAGATGCGCCATTAATGGCCATATTAGGTGCGCCATTAGTAGGGGTTTTTCTAGTAGTGATGAGGGGTAGCTCATCCCCACCCCTAGGCCCCATGAGAGGGTCGTGTTTCTCCCCCATTTCCTCCACGGACTGGGCTTTCCTCTTCACCCGTTCATCCGGGGGCTCATGTTCTACTACGGCCTGGACTTCCATGATCTGACCCCGAACTTCATCATCAACATCTCGGTGTTCATCGTAGTATGTGAGGCCTTCCTCCGCATCCAGCCTCACTTTGGCCTATGGCTGAAGATTTTCAGCGTCAAGCCGAAGGTCGTGGGCGGCCATCAAGCGGAGTGCGGAGGCACCATGGTGGGCAAGATAGCCAACGTTACATGGCTTGAGGGCGCCTTCGTAGAGACCATCAAAGGGTGGCAGTCGGGGTGGTTCTATATCACCGAGCCGCGTGACCCTGAATGGGCAGCGGCCCCCGAATTCCGATCTGGCATCCCCACTCGGCTCACATCTTGGAAGGAGACGGGCCTGTTGTGGGGTAGTCCGAAAGAGGTGACCGGACTCCGAACCTGCGTCTGAGACCTAGTGAACAAGAAGGTCGTAAGCTTGTCAACGTAGTCCAGGTCATGCTCTTCCACCGGATCCTCCCGTGTCAACGACGGGCCTTCACCTTGTGGGAGTTTGACCCGGGCCAGCACCAGACTCTATCCCGGCTTTTCGACACAAAGCACGAGGACGCTTGGAAGGTGCTATTCAAGAGCTCCGAGGTCTCCCCACCCGTCACCGAGGATCGCGGATTCTGCGCCAAGCGCCAAGCCACCGAAGTAAGCTTGCTTTTAGTCCTTCACGGGACACTTGATTTTCATAGTTTGATTCCATGTAGGATCTAAACTCCTGCTCCTTTGACAGGACTGGAAAAGGACATCTGGACAGTTTGACTGTCCGGCCCCTTTGCCCGAAGGCCCAGCAGACGCACGCTTGATGAAGCTGCTGGTTCCGGCACCACATGTGGTGCCGGAGAAGAAGGCCACGGGGACCCGAAAGAGTTCCCGGCGCCTGGTGGTGTCGGATTCATCGCCTGACAACCCCGAAGCACCCTCCGCCTCTGAGGACGAGGAGGAGGAAGAAGAAGAAGCCTCTCCCCCTCCAGCGGGGGGAGGAAAGAAAAGGAATGCCACCCCAACTGGGGAGGCCGGAGGGTCCAAGAAGGGGAGGACCCTTCTGCCGGACTACGCCTTCGATTCCTAAGACGGCGGGGAGGAATGGCCATCCAGGGTTAAGCCCCTAGCAAAATCGTAAGTGTCCGGATACCAGAATAACTTATGGCGCTCCTCTAACGTATGGTACCTTCTGACGCCGAATTCAATCATGCAGTACGCCCAAGGCTCAGCTCGGCGATTCGTCGAGCGGCTCCCTGGATTCGTCGGATGTGAATAGCGCTTCACTTCCGACGGCCTCCTCCCCTCTCCCTACGGACGACGCCGAGGTGGAGTCCCAAAAGGGACTAAACCAGGAGGAGGTGGTCCTGGAGGCGCCGCAAGGCAACCTCCCGGACTCCAGTCCCAAAGGGGGTAAGGCCCCAGAGGGATCTAAGTCCGGCCCCGGGCCGGACACCACTCCGGAACCAACAACGGTTCCAGAGTATGGTAGGCGGCACCTTCGTAAGAAAGGCGTACCTATGACACCGGTGGCCTCCGTCCAACCGGAGATGCCGGACAATTTGCTGGAGGTGCTTAACGGTGCCTCCATCAACGAGGAGCACCGCACTGTTATGAGTGCGGTGATTCAGAATGTTCAGTCCACCAAGAGCGGGCTGACAGAAGCCTGTACCAGCCTGCTAACATGCTTCGAGGTATGTATTCAAAACATATAAAAATGTTACCGCATAGACAGTAGCCCCTGATGCTCAGTTCGGTGTTCGAAAGAAAAGCCGGACTGAGGATCTAAAAAGATATACGCAGGAGTCTAACATAAATATGTTGATATGGGAATGCAGGTTGCGATGTTAACCTCTACCGCACTGATTGCGGAGGTCGACGCATTGAAGCAAAACCTCGAGCGGTCTGAGAACGAGCTCGGCCGTGCCAAGAAGCAGCTCGAGGACAAGGAGGGTATGTAATACCGTATGTAAATGTATATAGAAATACCTGGTTGCAAATAATGACAGGACCAACGTGAATGTTGCAGGGGCCGCTACTCAGGTGGCAACCCTGAAGGAAGCGCTTTCCAAGGCTGCAGATAATGCGGCCATGGAGCGCTCAGAGCGAGAGAAGCAAGAGGCACAGGTGGCGGAGGTGCGGCAAGAACTCGATGCTCTTGTGAAAAAACATGAGAGGTTAGAGCTTGACTCGAACACTCGGAGTCTGAGCTTGCCTCGGCACTTGAAAGCGCCAAATCTGCCTAGGCCAAAGCCCAAAAAGCCCTCCAGGAGATTGAGGCGATGAAAAATATTGCGGCGGGTAAGGCATTCTTTATGCAAAGCAAGCATGTGAAAGTAAATTACCTGTTACTTACCCGAATCCGGAGCTCTCCAGGAGCATTCGCAGATCTGCCCCGCAGTGTATCCGATGCCGCCACATTCTACCGGGCCGAGGAAGGAAGCTCGACGGAGAAAGTGTTCTGGTCCCAGTATGCTGAGGCCGGACACCCGGTGCCCTTGAGCGACCAGCTGAAGCAGCTGGTCGAGCTTCATAGGGCAGCCGAACAGGCAATGAAGGGCCTGATAGGCCGGCTGTGGCCTGGTGACTACTTGCCTTTGAGCTACTTTGGGCTGGTGCGGCGGCTAGTGGATGCCTGTCCATGGCTTGAAGTTATCAAGCATTCCGTGTGTATCGAGGGCGCCCGTAGGGCTTTTGCCCGTGCTAAAGTGCACTGGGGCAAGCTAGATGCTGACAAGCTAGTGAAGGATGGGCCACCGAAGGGGAAGGAGCATCGCAAGCCTTAGATGTATTATGAGAGCGTCCTGAAGGGTGCCCGTCTTGTGGCGGAGGAATGTACCATGGATGTAATTTTTTAGTAAACTCGCTCGTGTTTATCCTGTGCGCTGAAAACTTGCTCAGATGCGCTAACCAATGCTTTTTGAATTTAAAATATTACCTTCTGTGGGGCCGTTTATGAAATCTGAGAGATGCAAGTCGTCGGCTTCTACCCCCATGCCACGAGTGCTGGGGTGTTCGGGATAAACCTGAGCGCTCTTGTTCCCATTCTTGGGTCCATCTAGGGAGGCGCTCAGCACAACGAACAAGGCCATCGGACTTATAATGCTTTATCACTCTCACTTAGCCATAGAATTCTATAATTTTAAATTTCGGCGAAGCCCCTAGTATTCGAAAGACCAAGTTCGGGGCGCTATCCACGCCTAGGCCAGATAAATCCGGCTCCTCGCTCTAAGCGGCATAAGTCTTTAGGGACTCCAAAAACCTCGCGAACAGCGACCGGTCTCTCGCACTATCATGACGGTCAGTTTTAGCTTTGTTTACTGAGGTGTTAACCCAGGTCAACTGGGGCACAATCGCAGTAGTTCTCCCAGTGCTACCTTAGCCAACATTGCAGAACGTAAGGTACCAAAATATGGGAGCCGGGCAAACCCAACTATTGACCCAAGACATGATTCGGAGCCGATGCATATAGTGCTATAAGTTCGGGGCGCCTCACTCATCAGAGTGTTCGGTCTTCTCACACCGTATTATGGGGTGCTTAAGCCCCTGGTGTATTGGCCGTACCAAAGTGTACGGTTGCATAATGTCATGACTGAACATATTTGTATAGAAATAAATGAATACAATAATAGATAAGAGCTATGTATTGTTTATTAAAAAAGGCTGCTATGAAAGCAGAACGATACAAATAGTGCGATAAGCAAGAGATGGGGTTATTTGACATGTCCCCCCCAGGGGCAAGCTGCGAGATTTTAAGTAAAACAGGTATTTAGCTCGTTATAGAGACCACCTGGACATTTGACGTGGCTTGTTGTCTCCCGAGCTGTTGCATCGTGTGTTCGGCGAGTGTATTGCCGGACAGGCCTTCCGGATAGTTGGGTCCTGAAAGTATATATAAAAAAAAGGAAACGGCAGAATAGGGAGCCCCTAGTGCGGTTAAGCCGCATTCTGGGCATGCCGTGGTTGTGCCCCTCCTCTTGTGCCCATGGTATTTCCAAAGCGTAATTATGTACGCGTGGTACCGCTATCGCCATTTGGCGAGGGCTAGGGTTGGGGCCGCACTGCTATGCTTGCTCGGAACGTGCCAGCCCGTTTTGTTGTAGGTTACTTCGGGCGCGCTTGACGTTGTCCGGACGTTTAACACCCGGATTGGAGAATTTCCTTGAGAGGCTACTTTGTACTTCCGCCGCCAGGGCCGCCGTGTGCTCCTCCGTTCGGAGAGAGCACTCGGTGTTTCCATTGACCGTAATGACTCCGCAAGGGCCTGTCATCTTGAGCTTGAGATATGCGTAGTGCGGCACCGCATTGAATTTTGTGAATGCGGTTCGTCCGAGCAGGGCATGATAGCCACTGCAGAATGGGACTATGTCGAAGATTAACTCTTCGCTTTGGAAATTATCCGGGGATCCGAAGACCACTTCGAGTGTAACCGAGCCTGTACAGCTGGCTTCTACACCTGGTATGACGCCTTTAATGGTTGTCTTTGTGGGTTTAATCCTTGAGGGATCTATACACATTTTTTGCACTGTATCCTGATAAAGCAGGTTCAAGCTGCTGCCGCCGTCCATGAGGACTCTAGTGAGGTGAAATCTATCAATGATTGGGTCTAGGACCAATGCGGCGAATCCGCCATGACGAATGCTAGTGGGGTGGTCCCTTCGATCAAAAGTGATCGGGCAGGAGGACCATGGGTTGAACTTTGGGGCGACTGGCTCCAACACATATACGTCCTTGAGAGCACACTTCCGCTCCCTTTTGGGGATATGGGTTGCGTATATCATGTTCACCGTCTGCACTTGTGAGGGGAAGCCCTTCTGTCCTCTGTTGTTCGGCAGCCGGGGCTCCTCCTCGTCATCGCTATGCAGCCCCTTGTCTCTGGTTTCGGCACTTAACTTGCCTGCCTGCTTGAACACCCAACAATCCCTGTTGGTGTGGTTGGCTGGTTGTTCGGGGGGTGCCGTGTATCTGGCACGAGCGATCGAGTATCCGGTCTAAACTGGATGGGCCCGGAGGGTTTCTTTTGAATGGCTTCTTCTGCTGACCGGGTTTAGAGCCTCTGAATCCGGCATTAACTGTCGTATCCTCAGTATTGTCGCCGTTAATGCGGCGCTTGTGCTTGTTGTGACGTGACCTCCCATTGTTGTCCTTGGTACCCGAATTGCCAGGGATCTTGGTTATGTTATTTCTATGAGCTAGCCACCTGTCTTATCCCGCGCAAAAGCGGGTCATGAGTGTCGTGAGGGCTGCCATAGATTTCGGCTTTTCCTGTCCTAGGTGCCGGGCAAGCCATTCGTCTCGGATGTTGCGCCTGATGGCTGCAAGAGCCTCTGCGTCCGGACAATTGACTATTTGATTTTTCTTGGTTAGGAACCGTGTCCAGAATTGTCTGGCCGATTCCTCTGGCTGATGGATTATGTGTCTTAGGCCATCGGCGTCTGGTGGTCGCCCATAAGTGCCCTGGAATTTGTCAAGGAATGCGGATTCCAGGTCCTCCCAGCAACTAATTGACTCTGCTGGCAGGCTGTTAAGCCAATGCCGAGCTGGTCCTTTAAGCTTGAGCGGGAGGTATTTGATGGCATGTAGATCATCACTACGAGCAATGTGGATATGAAGGACATAATCCTCAATCCATACCGCGGGATCTGTTGTGCCATCATATGATTCGATATTTACGGGTTTAAAACCCTCGGGGATTTGATGATCCATTACTTCGTCTGTGAAGCATAGTGGGTGTGCGGCGCCCCTGTACTGGGCTATATCGCGACGTAGCTCGGATGAGCTTTGTCTATTGTGTTCGGCCTGGCCGTATTTATCATATCCGACGTGACGGTTATTGTCACGTGACGTGGGGCACCCACGCAATCCGTAGATCGATCTTGTTTGCCTTGACTTATCCTCCAATATGTGTTGCAGGTCTGTTGCGTTTCCCCATGCTCTGGTATTTTTGGAGCGGCGCCGGGGTGCGGCTTGAGTTGAGGGCCGAAAGGCCTCTCTGTCGCCGCCACGGGGTGGCCGATCGGGCACATCGTACGCAGGTGATGTAGGTTTAGTTGCTTCCTCCTCTAGTTGGGGTAGCAGCCTGCGCTTTGGGTAGCTCTGGGAGGGGCGTTCGAGTTAATACTCTTCGGCCACCAGGACTTCAGTCCATCTGTGGGCTAGCAAGTCTTGGTGAGCTCTAAGCTGCTGCTATTTTTTCTTGAGGCTGCTTGCCGTGGCCATAAGCCTGCGTTTGAAACGCTCTTGTTCGACGGGATCCTCTGGCACGACGAATTCGTCGTCGTCGAGGCTTGCCTCGTCTTCGGAGGGAGGCATATAATTGTCGTCCTCGACCTCCCTGCCTGCCGCTCTCTCATGAGGGCTGGCTCCTCCATCCTCCTGCGCTGAATCCTGCTGGAGGGGGTTGTCTTCGGCACTGTCCGGGGTGTTGTTGTCTCCAGTGCCGGACTCGCCGTTTTTTCTTTGGCGGGATTTAGATCGTGACAGAGGCTACGAAGTGGGCGGTGGGTGGGTTTCGAATTTCTTCGTCGTCCACATCCCAACCTTGCTGACCATAATCCGGCCAGGGCTCTCCTGACAAAGAGACAAACTTTAGTGAACTCAAGATGTCGCCAAAGGGCGAGTGCTGAAAGACGTCTGCGGCAGTGAACTCCATGATCGGAGCCCAATTGGGTTCGATCGGAAGGGGTGCGGAAGATTCACAGTCCGGAAAGGAGTCCGCTACCTTGGAGTCACATGCCTGACAAAGGACTAGGCCGGTATCCGGCTCGATCACCGTAGAAATTGCGGCTCCCGGGGCGGCGACCAACTGTCCGTCCCTGACTGGCATGGTCGGCTCCGAGCTAGGGGTTGGAGCGGACACCTGAGCGGTGCTCTGGGCGCCGTCCGGCGGCAGAGCTAGATCATGCCCATCGTGATAGTGCGGCATGCTCGGCCGTGGCTCGAATCCATCGACGATCAAGTCCCCACGGATGTTGGCCGTGCACTTTAAGCTTCCAAATCTGACCTGATGGCCAGGGGTGTAGCTTTCGATCTGCTCCAGATGGCAAAGCGAGTTGGCCCACAGTGCGAAGCCGCCGAATACGAAGATCTGTCCGGGGAGAAAAGTCTCACCCTGGACCGCGTCGTGGTTGATGATCGAAGAAGCCATTGGCCTAAAGGTGACAACACAGAGGAACTCTCAATGAAACCACCAATGTCGGTGTCAAAACCGGCGGATCTCGGGTAGGGGGTCCCGAACTGTGCGTCTAGGCGGATGGTAACAGGAGACAAGGGACACGATGGATTTACCCAGGTTCGGGCCCTCTCGATGGAGATAAAACCCTACTCCTGCTTGATTAATATTGATGCTATGGGTAGTACAAGAGTTGATCTACCACGAGATCAGAGAGGCTAAACCCTAGAAGCTAGCCTATGGTATGATTGTCGTTCGTCCTACGGACTAAAACTCTCCGGTTTATATAGACACCGGAGAGGGCTAGGGTTACACATAGTCGGTTACAATGGGAGGAGATCTTCATATCGAATCGCCAAGCTTGCCTTCCACGCCAAGGATAGTCCTATCCGGACACGGGACAAAGTCTTCAATCTTGTATCTTCATAGTCCAGGTGTCCGGCCAAAGGTCATAGTCCGTCCATCAGGACACCCCCTAATCCAGGACTCCCACACTCCTCTTCCAGAGGAGTCCACCACCGCCGCCGATAGCAGCCCGGAGTGGGATCCCAGGGCCCAGCCCCTGGTGAACTCATGAGTATATAAAATTTGAACATGTTTATGCGTCCAGACTCATCATGGCATAATACTTTAATCTGAGCCATACTTTTTGCAGTCCGGTGAGGTCCCGCACCAAACAATCCTCGTCGGAGGATTTACTGGGATCGGATGCTATGGAGAGCGGGACACCCCCGAAGGCCCCTACCCCCAAACATGTGAATGACACCGAGGTTTCTTCCTAGAAGGACCCAGGCCAAGGAGGGGGGAAAGATCATAAAGGCGGCGCCAGGAGGTCAAACTTCAGGGGCCGGACACATTGGAGAGAAGGCTCCCATGGACTTCGACAGCGGGGGCCATCTTGAATTTGGCCCCAAGCTGAACGCGGTTCCGGAGACCAATACGGATCCAAAATTAGGCAGGCGGCCTCTCTCAGCTGGAGGGGGTGTGCATATTCCACCGTCGACCTCTGTCCAACCAGTGGTGCCAGATACTTTATCGGCAGCGCTGAAAAGCACCTCCATCGTCGATGAACACTGTGCCCTTATGGGTGCGGTGATTGAGAAGATTCAGTCCGCTGAAAGTGGACTGGATGAAGCCTGCCTCAGCCTTATAATGGGCTTTGAGGTACGTTTTGTGAGATTTTGAAGAGTGTCGTAGTATAGATAGTAGCCCCTGATACACTGTTTGGTGAAATAAAGAACCGTACAGAGGATCAAATTTATGTTCGCAGAAGACTCACTTGATGACATCTATCTCTCTTCTTTTATAAGCAGGCGTCTGTAGCGACTGTCGCCTCTCATACTGCAAAGGTCTCCAGACTGAATCAAAGTCTGGAGCGGGCCCAGTTAAAAAGGCAATTGGAGGATAAACAAGGTATGCACAAACCTTGCTCGCGTTTAGTATGAACGAATTTTTTGTATGATAAAAATATGTTTCATGATTTGCTCTAGGGGCGATGATCGAAGTCGAGGCTCTTAAGAAGGTTGTGGCTGAAGCCGAGAAGAAGGCAGCCGGAGAGCAGGCTCTTCGCGAAAAGCACGAGGCCAGGGTTATTAAAGACGAGCGAGAACTTCAGGAGGCCATGAAGAAATGCGAGACCTTGGAGCAGAGTTTATCAGGGAAAGAATCCAAACTCTCCCAAGCTCGCCAAGCCGCAAGTGATGCCTGGGGGGGGGAGCCCAAGGTGCCCTGAAGGAAATCCAGGAGGCGAGGAAGATTCCGGCTGGTAAGGCTTTTTCTATACAAAGCAGGTATTTGAAAGGAGAAAATCAAGTTGATAATTTAAATTCTGATTTCTCCAGGGGTGTTTGCGGAGCTGCCATGCAGCATATCTGATGCCGCCCAATTCTACCGAGCCGAGGAAAAGTGTACTGTGAAGAAGCTCTTCTAGTCGCTGTATTTGGCGCCGAATTATCCGGTGCCATTTGTCGATCATCTGAAGCACCTGATCGAACTGCATAAGGCGGCCGAACTAGCCATGAAGGATTTGATTACCCGGCTATGGCCCGCCAAGCCAATTCCAAGCAGTTACTTCGGGCTCATGAAGCGGCTTGTGAGTGCCTGCCCTCGACTCGAAGTCATCAAGCGGTCGGTCTGTATGGAGGGTGCGCGAATGGCCTTCGCCCATGCAAAGGTGCACTGGGGGAAGATGGATGCAGAAAAGCTGATGATCGAGGGACCGCCGGAGGGGAAGGAGCACCGCAAGCCAGAATTATATTATGATAGTGCCCTGAAAGGAGCCCGCCTTGCGGCGGAGCAATGCACAAAGGACATTATATTTCCATGAATACAGTCACGATGTCCTTTGTAATGTTGAACAAGGTCATTTCTATTATTTATTGCCTGTTATTTGAAAGTTTTTCCTCCTGTGCGGCCGTTTTATATATTAATCCTGAGAGTTGGACAGTCGTCGGCTTCTGCCCCCACGTAGGAAGTACGGGGGTGTTCGGGATAAACCTGAGCACTCTTTATCCCAGCTTTGGGTCCTTGAAGGAGGTGTTCAACACAAAGAACTAGGCCATTGGACTATAGGGCTTTATCACTCTCACTTAGCCATAGGAGTTTGACAAAAGGAAGATAGGAGCAACCCCTGGTGTTCGGAAGACCGCACGAGAGGCTCTATAAGCACTTGATCGGAAGAAAAGCCGATCCATCGCACGCTGCATTGGTTATAGCATTATGCGGTAGAAATCCTTAAAGATTTTACAACCTCTCAAATAGCTGACCAGCTCTTGCCGTATCATGACAGTCAGTTTTCGGCTTTCTCTACTGAGGTGCTCGTCCGGAAGAACCGGGACACAATCATAGTAGTTCTCCCTATGCTATGTTAGCCGATATAGCGGAACGTAAGGTACCAAAACATGGGAGCCGGGCAAACCCAACTATTGACCCAAGACATGATTCGGAGCTGATGCATATAATGCTATAAGTTCGGGGTGCCGAATGTCCGGAAGGTGTTCGGACTTTATTGCCGTTATTATGGGTACGAAGAAGCCCCTGGCATATTAAGGCATATCACGATGTTCGGATGCCATTTTGACGAAGAGTGTCAATAAGAAACAACAGTAGATAAACATCATATAAAGCCACATGTTGTAATTGAATATACGCCAAGGCGTGTGAATACAACTAATGTGATATAAAAAGAAATACGACTGTGGAACCTGGTGAGATCAAGCGGGAGGAGGCTGTGTGCGGGTTCGGAGTGTAACCGGATGGTCGTCAAGAGGCATCTCTAAGGATTCCCTTATGCATTCGAGTTGTTTCCATGTCACCAGTCCTGGCCTACGCAAAGGTCAGCCTGCAAAGAAAATAAAAGAAATGTTTGTGTGCCACAGAGCGGTTGAGCCGCGGTGTGTGGCCTCTCCTAGATTTTGCCAGAGTGTTTAATTGAGCTCCGGACGAGCCGGGCTATCCTGCCGCGAAGTAGTTCGGACTCCTTTGACGGTGTTCGAGAGCTTGGCCGTCGACTTGAGGTTCGATTGAAAGATTCCACTTGTTGCTTCTGCTGTTAAAGCGGCGGTATACTCTTCGGCACCGAGGGGGAGTTCGGCCCTGCCATTAACCATGATAACGCCATGCGCACCGGGCATCTTGAGCTTATGGTAGGCATAATGTGGCACCGCGTTGAATCGAGCAAACGCGGTTCGTCTGAGCAGTGCCTGATATCACTGTGAAAGGGGATGATGTCGAAAGTTAACTCTTCGGTGCGGTAATTGTCCGGTGATCTGAAGACTACCTCAAGAGCGATGGAGCCTGTACAACGGGCCTCCACGCCTGGTATAATACCTTTAAAGGTGGTTTGAGTGGGCTTGATTATCGAAAGATTGATACCCATCTTGCGCTTTCCTGATACCGTGGGTGAGGTGGAATCCATCAATTATTGGGTCGAGGACTAGTGCGGTTGAATTGCCCTGATTGGCATTGGCAGGACGATCCGTGTGATCAAAAGTGATCGGCCATAGTTTATATTATGGGACGACTGGTTCCGTTAAGTCGACATCCCTAAAAGTGTACGTCCATTCCCGTTTGGGGATGTGGACGGCGTTTATCATATTCACCATTTTGATTTGCGGGGGAAATCTCCTTTGCCCTCCTTTATTTGGTGATCGTGGCTCCTCATCATCGTCATCGCTTTGAGACCCTTTCTCCTTGTTTGTGGAACCTGGCCTGCCGGCTTGTTTGAAGACCCAGCATTCTCTGTTGGTATGATTGGCTGGTGTTCCTGGGCTGCCATGAATTTGGCATGGACGATCGAGTATGCGGTCCAGATCGGACGGGCCCGAATTGTTCTTTTGGAATGGGTTTTTCCACTGACCGGACTTAGGGCCACTGAATCCGGCATTGACTGCCATGTCTTCGGCATTATGCCCATTTTTGCGACACTTGTGTTTGTTGCGTCGGGGCTTGCCGTTGCTATCCTTGGCCTCTGATGTGCCACGACTGCTTGCTGTGTTGTTGTTACGAGCCAACCAGCTATCCTTGCCCGCACAAAAGCGGGTCATTAGTGTTGTGACGGATGCCATGGACTTCGGTTTTTCTTGCCTGATATGTCGGGCCAGCCACTCGTCATGGATATTATGCTTAAAGGCCGCTAGGGCTTCGGCATTCGGACAGTCGACAATTTGGTTCTTTTTAGTTAGGAACCGAGTCCACAATTTCCTAGCTGACTCTCCGGGATGCTGGGTTATGTGACTCAAATCGTCAACATCCGTTGGTCGTACGTACATGCCCTGGAAATTATCCAGGAATGCGTCTGCCAGGTTCTCCCAACTTCTGATGGAGTTTGCCGGCAAGCTATTCAACCAATGCCGAGCCGGTCCCTTAAGTTTTAGTGGGAGGTACTTGATGGCGTGTAGATCATCCCCGCGGGCCATGTGAGTGTGGAGGAAGAAATCTTCTATCCATACCGCGGGGTCTGTATTGCTATCATATGATTCAATGTTCACGGGTTTAAACCCTTCTGGAAATTCGTGATCCATTACTTCATCAGTGAAGCATAGGGGGTGTGCGGCGCCTTTATGCCGGGCTCCATTACTTCATTCGGACAGTCTGGTTTGTTGTATTCGGCCCAGCCGGATTTGTTTTTAGTATATCCGGTGTGAAGGTCATCATCAGGCGTTGGGGCACGCCCCCTTGATCCGTAGATCGATCTTGAATGTCCTGCTTTGTTTTTCAATTTGACTCGCAGGTCATGCATGGAGCCCCGGGCCTTTGTGTTTTTTCTTGTTTGGCGGCGGGGTGCGGGCTGGAATTCAGGCTGATACGCTGCTTTGTCTCGGCCGCGAGGTGGCCGGTCAGCCGCATCGTGCGCTGGTAGTGCGTGGACTTTAATGCCTCCTCCTCGAGCTGAGGTAGCAACCTGCGCTTTGGGTAAATTTTGGTTGGGCGCTCGAGTCCGTATTGCTCGGCTGCTAGGACCTCAGTCCATCTATCAGTTAGCAGATCTTGATGAGCTTGGAGCTGCTGCTGCTTTTTCTTCAGGCTTTTTGCAGTGGCTATAAGACGGCGCTTGAAGCGCTCCTGCTCGACGGGATCCTCAGGCACGATAAATTCTTCGTCGCCAAGGCTCACTTCGCCTTCGAGAGGGGCATGTAATTGTCATCCTCTAGTTCTCCATCTGTTGCTTGTTCCTTAGGGCTAGCTTGCCCATCCTCCTGCTCGTCCTACTCGAAGTCTGGCTGGGCGGGATTGTTTTCGTCTTCGGCACCATCCGGATTGCTATCATCTCTTGTGCCAGTATCACTAATTTTACCATGGTGGGGCTTAGAGTGGTGCCTATGACGCCGGTGCTTAGATTGCTTCTCAAGGGGATTATCATATGTTGCCTCATCGCCATTGTTTTCTTTGGGGGTGTCCACCATGTATATATCATATGATGAGGTGGCTGTCCAGCGCCCTGTGGGCGGTGGGTCCTGTTCTTCTCCAGCATCGTCGTCCATACCGTCGATGTCTTCGGAGTCAAAATCAAGCATGTCGGTGAGGTCATCGAGAGTGGCTACCAAGTGGGTGTTGGGTGGGCAACGAATTTCTTCATCGTCTGCTTCACACTCAAGCCGGACATAGTTCGGTCAGGAGCCTCCTGACAGGGAGAGAGACTTTAGTGAGTTTAGCACGTCGCCCAAGGGCGAGTGCTGAAAGATATCCGTGGAGGTAAACTCCATGATCGGTGCCCAATCAGATTCGATAGGCACGGACGCGCGTGCTTCGAAATGTATGGTCGGAGACGAGTCCGAGGGTCCGACGACACATATCTCTTTGGAGGTGAAGTGTGTGTTCGGCTCTATCGCGGATGAGTGTGCGGCCTCCGTGGCGGGGTCCATCCACCCATCCTCGGATGGCACGATCTGCTCTAGATTAAGGGTCAGGGCAGCTGTCGGTGTCAAAACCGGCGGATCTCGGGTAGGGGGTGCTGAACTGTGCATCTAAGGCTAATGGTAACAGGAGACTAGGGACATGATGTTTACCCAGTTCGGGCCCTCTCGATGGAGGTAATACCCTACTTCCTGCTAGATTGATCTTGATGATATGAGTATTACAAGTGTTGATCTACCACGAGATCAGAGAGGCTAAACCCTAGAAGCTAGCCTATGGTCTGATTGTTGTTGTGTCCTACGGACTAAACCCTCCGGTTTATATAGACACCGGAGGGGGCTACGGTTACACAGAGTCGGTTACAGAGAAGGAGACCTACATCCGAATCACCAAGCTTGCCTTCCACGCCAAGGAGAGTCCCATCCGGACACGGGACGAAGTCTTCAATCTTGTATCCTCATAGTCCAACAGTCCGGCCAAAGCATATAGTTCGGCTATCCGGATACCCCCTTATCGAGGACTCCCTCAGTAGCCCCTGAACCAGGCTTCAATGATGATGAGTCCGGCGCGTAGATTGTCTTCGGCATTGTGAGGCAGGTTCCATCTCCGAATACTCCAAGATAAATTCCGAACACAAGGACCATGTCCGGCTCTTCACGTACCGTCGTAGAGAGAACAATAATCCATGAATCTAATATGCTGACAGCCCTTCGTAGCGTGACAGCACGCCGTGGTCCGGTCATTATTCAAACCGCTTTTCACATCCAGCTCCCGCACACATCGCGAGGCGGTTTCTTTGGCACGTCTTGTCAAAGCAGACATCGTGTCCCCTTATCACGAGATCTCCACCAATACGGGTATGGGTAACCCAACCAGCGCCATCAATCGAGGCGCTTGGAAAATAAATGATTTCAAGAGGCAAGTGGGGAGGCACACATTCAGCACTGCCTTTATAAAGGGACAAGGATCTCCCGTCTTCACCCACGCCTTCTTCCTCCTTCGCTCATCCGTTCTCACACTCTCGAGCTCCAGCGCCCAAGCTCTCACCTTCTCCGTAGGAATGCAGCATGCCCGGAGTGGGAGGCAAGTGCATGGCCTCCTCTGTTAAAGAGGAGGACATTACCAAGCTTCGGTTGGCTGGATACCTCGCTGAGAGCATTGCGCACAGGCTTCAGGCAGAGGGATAGATTACCCCCACCCCAAAGTCTCGGGAGAGAGTAGTATTTCTCCCTCACTTCGTCCGTGGACTAGGATTTCCACTGCACCCGTTCGTCCGTGGGCTCATGTATTACTACGGGCTAGATTTTCATGACCTAGCCCCGAATTTCGTCCTCAACATCTAGGTGTTCATTGTCGTGTGCGAGGCCTTCCTCCGCATCAAGCCTCACTTCGGCCTATGGTTGAAAATCTTCTACGTGAAGCTGAAGATCATGAGTGGCCAACAGGCGGAGTGCGGAGGCGCCATGGTGGGCAAGATGCCCAACGTCACATGGCTTGATGGCTCCTTCGTGGAGACCATAAAAGGGTGGCAATCAGGGTGGTTATACATCACTGAGCCATGCGACGCCAACTGGGAAAAGAAGGACCTGTCTTGGGGCGAACCCACGGAGCTGACCGGACTCGAGACCTGCATCAAAAGTCCGAGGGACAAGAAGATCAAGCTTGTCAACGTGGTCCAGGTCATGCTCATTCGCCGGATTCTCCCGTGTCAAAGACGGGCATATGATATGTGGGAGTTCGACCCGGCCGAACACCGGATGCTATTGGAACTCTTTGACACAACGCACAAAGACGTCTAGAAGGTACTGTTCAAGGCCAGCGAAGCTCCTCCCCCCTTTCCAAGGATCGTGGGCTCAGCGCAAAGCGCCTCGCCAGTCCGGTAAGTCCTCTGACTATTACAAGATGTTCCTTTCCTAGTACATTCGTGGGAGGATTTTTAAGTCACCATGCTGACCAAACAGGATTGGATGGAGAAGGTGGAGCAGATTGACTATCCGGCTCCGTTGCCTGAGGACCCAGTAGACGCACTGGTTCCGGCACCTTACAAGGCACCGGAGAAAAAGGCCGAGAAGAAGGCCACGGGGACCCGGAAGGGTCTCCGGCGCGAGGCCGCATCAGACGCCTCACCAGAAGATGACGAGGCGCACTCCTCCCACGAAGGGGAGGAGAAAAAGAGGAAGGCCGCCTCAATTGAGGGGGCCGAAGGGTCCAAGAAGGCGGCCGCGGGGACCAGAAAGGGTCTCCGGCGCAGGGCCGTGATAAAATCATCATCCGAAGATGACGAGGAAGATTCCCCCTGAAGACGGGGGGGACATGAAGAAATGCCCCCTCCCCGTACTGGGGAGGATTAAGAAAAGGAAGGCCGCCCCATCGGGGGAGGCCGGGACGCCGAAGAAGGGAAAGGCGTCCCTTCCAGATCACTCCTCAACCACTGCTTATAGCGACAAGGAATGGCTGCCCAGGGGCAAGCCCCGGGCGAGGTCGTAAGTATCCGCATTCTGTAATATTTTTTCATGCGACTTTGACCTTATGGCTTGCAATAACACCGAACACGTATATGCAATCCGGTCGGGTCCAATCTCGGGGTGTCCTCTTCGGAGGAGTCTCTGGGCGAGTCGGAGATGAATTCACTCCCGACGGCCACCTCCCCATGACCTACAGATGACACCGAGGTGTTGTTCCGAAGGATACCAGAGCAGGAGGCGACGGCTCCGAAGACGCTCCAAGGCAAAATCCCAGACGCCTGGTGCATGGGGGGTAAGACCCCCATGGATTATGTTGACGAGAGCCACAGCAAGTCTGGCTCCCAACCGGTTACTGCACTGGAGCCTCCAAAGGTTCCAGATTCCAGAAGGTAGCCCCTCGCGAAGGAGAGCGAGCCGGCCGTGCCGATGACCTCCGCCCAGCCGGAGGCATCGGGTAATTTGCTGGAAGTGCTTCGAGGCGCTTCCATTGATGATGAGCACCGAACTCTTATGAGTACGGTGATTGGGAAGGTTCGGTTCGCCAAGAGCGGATTGACCGAAGCCTACACCAGCCTACTAACAGGCTTTGAGGTAAGTAACGAAAAAGTGTGAGGAAATATCACATGATAGACAGTATCCCCTGATACTCTGGTTGGTGTTCAGGAGAAAAAGCCAAACGGAGGGTCAACCAAAAAACCACATGAAGCTAATAGTACTTGTCTATGTGAACAAACAGGCATTGCTGCTGACAGCCGATGCGCGCACGGTGAGGTTGCCGGACTCAAGTGTGAACTGGGACAGGCCGGAGAAGAGCTCAGCCTCGTGAAGAAGAAGCTTGAGGAGAACAAAGGCAAGAAAAACCCCGTCCGTGTGTCGTATAGAGGAGAAAAAAGTGATGATGCTAACAAAAAAGCATCATGGTTTTTGATAGGAACCGCGACCAAAGTGGCGGCCCTGAAGAAAGCGCTGTCTGCAGCCGAAGCCAAGGTGGCTACAGAGCGCACCGAGCACGAGAAGCAAGATGCTCGGGTGGGAGAGGTACAGCAAGAGCTCCAGGAGCTCGGCAAGAAATTCGAGTCCTTGGAGCGTGATTTCAAGACGCAAGAGTCGGAGCTTGCAAAGGCCCTCCAGAGTGCGATAGACACCAAGGCCGAAGCCCAAAAGGCCCTCCAGGAGATCCAAGTGGCCAAGAAGATAGCGGAGGGTAAGACATTTTTTATGCAAAGCAAGCATGTGGAGGAGTCATTTCTGTTACTTACACGAATTCGGAGCTCTCCAGGGGCTTTCGCAGATCTTCCACACAGCATTTCGGATGCCGTGCAGTTCTATCATGCTGAAGAGGGGAGCTCAAAGGAGAAGCTGTTCTAGTCCCAATACATTGGAACCGAACACCCGATGCCTCTAAGTGACCAACTGAAGCAACTGGTCGAACTCCACAATGCGACTGAACGGGCCATGAAGGACCTCATAGTCCGGATGTGGCTTGGCGAGCCCCTACCTGGCAGCTACTTTGGCCTGATAAAGCGGATGGTGCATGCCTGTCCACGGCTAGAAGTTATCAAGCATTCCGTTTGTATTGAGGGTGCCCGACGGGCCTTTGCCCGCGCGGAGATGCATTGGGCCAAACTGGATGCTGAGAAGCTCGTGAAGGATGGACCCCCGGAGGGTAAGTTGCATCGCTACCCCGAAAAATATTATGATGGCGTTATGAAAGGCACTCGGTTTGTGGCGAATGAATGTCCTAAGAACATAATTTTTGAGTGAATGTACACATGTCATCTTTATAATATGAGAACGATTTTGTCTGCGCTATATAACACTTTGTTTGATTTGAAATATTACCTTCTCTACGACCGTTTATCAAAATCTGAGAGTAGGCCAGTCGTCGGCTTCCGCCCCCTTGTAACTAGTACTGGGGTGTTCGTGGAAAACCCAAACACTCTTTAGCCAAATTCTTGGTCCTTTAAGGAAGTGTTTAGCGCAGCGAACAAGGTAATCGGACTATTCGGCTTTATAACTCTCACTTGGCCATAGAAGTCTATAATTTTAAATTTCAGTGAAACCCGTAGTATTCGGAAGGCCGAACTGGGGCACTATACACGCCTAAATCGGGCAAGGCTGATTCCTCGCCTGAAGCGGAAAAAATCTTGAAGGATTTAGTACCTCACGAACAGCGACCAGCTCTCGCCGCATCATGACGGTAAGTTTTCGGCTTTCTCTACTGAGGTGCTCGTCCGGAAGAACCGGGACACAA
Source organism: Triticum dicoccoides (assembly GCF_002162155.2). Lineage (NCBI taxonomy): Eukaryota > Viridiplantae > Streptophyta > Magnoliopsida > Poales > Poaceae > Triticum > Triticum dicoccoides. Next base: position 385,398,655 of record NC_041389.1, on the reverse strand, counting down.
TTGCAGTAGTTCTCCCTGTGCTACCTTAGCCGATATAACGAAACGTAAGGTACCAAAACAAGGGAGCCGGGCTAACCCAACTATTGACCCAAGACATGATTCGGAGCTGATGCATATAATGCTATAAGTTCGGGGTGCCACACTGTCGAAAGTGTTCGAACTTTTCTTGCGATATTATGGGGCTCGATAAGAAGCCCCTGGCAAACTGAGCGTACCGAAGTGTACGGATGCAATATTAAATAAATATTCAAGGGAAAATATGAAGATATTAGTAAATAGTTGACGCTGTTATACTGTTTCCCATTGCTATTTGTATAATATGTCAAGGCGTATGTTTACAATTAATGTGTTAAGCAAAACAAATAGGACCATTTGACATGTCCTATCCAAGGGCAGGCTGCATGCAGGTATGTAAAACAGGTATAACGATCATTAACAGAGACCACCTGGGTACTCCCTTGTGTGCAAAGCCTCTTGCCTCCTTGGTGTTCCCTCCTATAATGAGTCCGGTTATCCGATCTCTCTGAAGGAGCTGCCCGAAAGTAGGGTCCTGAAAGAAAGAAACAAAAAAATGGTATGTGGGCCTCATGGCGGTTGAACCGCACTGCAGGCCGCATTGTCGTCTCGCCTCCACCTATGCCCATGGTATTTTAAGTGTGTATTTGTGTACGCGTGGCACGAATGCCGCCTGGATGGGACTGGGGTGGAGGCCGGATTGCTAATCGAGCTCTTGGCATGCCTGACGGTCCTGTTGTGGGGTGCTCCAGACTCGCTTGACTGTGTTCGGGGTTGTCGTTGCCGAATTGGCTGTTTGTCGAAGGAGGCTGCTTTGTACTTCTGCCGCGAGGGCTGCAGTGTGCTCTTCTGTACGGAGGGAGCAATCAGTGTTTCCATTAACTGTTATAACACCGCGAGGTCCCGACATTTTGAGCTTGAGGTATGCATAGTGTGGTACCGCATTGAATCGAGAAAACGCGGTTCGTCCAAGTAGTGCATGATAGCCACTACGGAAAGGGATGATATCGAAGATTAAATCCTTGCTTCGGAAGTTATCTAGAGATTCGAAGACTACTTCCAGTGTTATTGAGCCCGTACAACGGGCCTCTACCCATGGAATTACACCCTTGAAGGTGGTTTTGGTGGTTTTTATCCGTGACGGAGTGATGCCCATTTTGCGTACTATGTCCTGATAAAGCAGGTTCAGGCTGCTGTCACCGTCCATCAGGACTCGCGTAAGGTGGAATCCGTCGATGATTGGGTCAAGTACCAATGCGGCTGAGACGCCGTGACGGATGCTGGTTGGATGGTCCCTATGATCAAAGGTGATCGGGCAGGATGACCATGGGTTGAACTTTGGGGCGACGGGTGATACGTCTCCAACGTATCTATAATTTTTTATTGTTCCATGCTATTATATTACCCCTTTTGGATGTTTATGGGCTTTATTTTACACATTTATATCATTTTTGGGCCTAAACTACTAACCGGAGGCCCATCCCATATTGTTGTTTTTTTGCCTATTTTAGTATTTCGAAGAAAAGGAATATCAAACGGAGTCCAAATGGAATGAAACCTTCGGGAGCATGATTTTTGGAATGAACGTGATTCGGAGAGCTTGGAGTGCAAGTCAAGAAGCTTCCAAGGGCCCCACGAGATAGGGAGCCACGCCCCCCTGTAGGGCGCGCCCCCTATCTCGTGGGCCCCTCGGGCGTCCACCGACGTACTTCTTCCTCCTATATATGCCTACGTACCCCGAAAACATCCAGGGGCACCATGAAACACAATTTCCACCGCCGTAGCCTTCTGTATCCGCGAGATCCCATCTTGGAGCCTCCGCCGGCACTTTGCCGGAGGGGGAATCGACCATGGAGGGCTTCTACATCAACATCCTTGCCCCTCCTATGAGTTGTGAGTAGTTTACCACAGACCTACGGGTCCATAGTTATTAGCTAGATGGCTTCTTCTCTCTTTTTGGATCTCAATACATTGTTCTCCCCCTCTCTTGTGGAGATCTATTCAATGTAATCTCTTTTTGCGGTGTGTTTGTCGAGATCCGATGAATTGTGGGTTTATGATCAGATTTATCTATGGAGAATAATTGAATCTTCTCTGAATTCTTTTATATATGATTGAGTTATCTTTCCAAGTCTCTTCGAATTATCAGTTTGGTTTGGCCTACTAGATTGATCTTCCTTGCCATGGGAGAAGTGTTTATCTTTGGGTTCAATCTTGTATTGTTGCCATCGAGGATAACAAGATGGGATTTATATCATATTGCATGAGTTTATCCCTCTACATCATGTCATCTTGCTTAATGCGTTACTCTGTTACTATGAACTTAATACTCTAGAATCAGGAAGGAGTCGTTCGATGTGTGGAGTAATAGTAGTAGATGCAGGCAGGAGCCGGTCTACTTGTTATGGACGTGATGCCTATATACATGATCATGCCTAGATAACATCATAATTATTCTCTTTTCTATCAATTGCTCGACAGTAATTTGTTCACCCACCGTAATACTTATGCTATCTTGAGAGAAGCCTCTAATGAAACCTATGGCCCCCGGGTCTATCTCTTATCATATTTGCTTTCAATATACTTTATTTGCATCTTTACTTTTTGCATCTATATTATAAAATACCAAAAATATATTTATCTTATCTTATTATCTTTATTAGATCTCACTTTCGCAAGTGGCCGTGAAGGGATTGACAACCCCTTTATTGCGTTGGTTGCGAGTTCTAAGTTTGTTTGTGTAGGTGCGTGGGACTTTTGAGGAGCCTCCTACTAGATTGATACCTTGGTTCTGAAAACTGAGGGAAATACTTACGCTACACTTGCTGCATCACCGTCTCCTCTTCGGGGAAAACCAACGCTAGCTCAAGACGTAGCAAGAAGGATTTCTGGCGCCGTTGATGGGGAGGTCTTCGCTCAAGTCAAGACATACCAAGTACCCATCACAAACCCATCTCCCTCACATTTACATTATTTTCCATTTGCCTCTCGTTTTCCTCTCCCCCACTTCACCCTGGTCGTTTTATTCGCCCTCTCTTTCCCAATCTCCTCCTCTCTTTTTGCTTGCCTTCTTTTGTGTGCTTGTTTGCTTGTTTGACCTTATGGCAGCGCCTAAGGGTCCTGACCACCTTCTCAGAAGGATGGATGAGATTGAATCAAATATTAGAAGCTTTATGAATTTGCAATTTGAGCATAATAATTTCTTTAGAAATGAGATTAAGGAACAAAAAAGTTTTTTGGGTTTTATGAACAAAGAGCTTGATGATATGAACGAAGAATTCTATGGTGTTAATGCTGAAATTACCCGACTTGAAAATGCTATAGCCAGAATTTCTGACAAGCAAGCCACCTTAGTCAATAAGATGGCCGCTAAACCAGAAAAATTACATGAAAATAATGATGAGGATCTTAAAGTTATTGACGCGTCTCCTATTAGATCTATGTTTTGCAATATGAATTTTGATAATTATGGGACTGATGATGAATCAACTTTGCCTAGAAGGCGTCCTAAGAATTCGCAGTCTTTTGATCTTTCGCTAAATTTGGTAAAAGAGAGATTGGAGAATACTCAACTTTTAATAATGTTGAACCTACTATCTCGGATTTCAAGGAATTTGACTATGATAATTGCTCTTTAAAAGGTTGTATTTCCTTGTTGCAATCCGTTGTTAATTCTCCTCATGCTTATAGTCAAAACAAAGCTTTTACCAAACATATTGTTATGCCTTGATGCAATATTATGATGAAAAACTTAATTTGCAAGTTTCTATACCTAGAAAAATTAATGATGAGTGGGAACCTACTATAAAGATTAGAATTAAAGATTATGAGTGTTTTGCTTTGTGTGATTTGGGTGCTAGTGTTTCCACGATTCCGAAAAATTTATGTGATATTCTAGATTTCCATGATCTTGAAGATTGCTCTTTAAATTTGCACCTTGCGGATTCCACCATTAATAAGCCTATGGGGAGGATCAATGATCTTCTTAATGTTGCAAATAGAAATTTGGTGCCCGTAGATTTTATCGTTCTGGATATAGATTGCAATCTTTCTTGCCCTATTATTCTTGGTAGACCTTTCCTTAGAACGATTGGTGTGATTATTGATATGAAGGAAGGGAATATTAGATTCCAATTTCCCTTAAAGAAAGGCATGGAGCACTTTACAAGAAAGAAAGTCAAATTACCTTATGAATCTATCATGCGTGCTACTTATGAATTTAGTGCCAAAGATGGCACTACTTAAATCTATCTCGCTTTTTATGCCTAGCTAGGGGCGTTCAACGATAGCGCTAGTTGGGCGGAAACCGAATTTTCTTTATGTTATTTGTTTTTGTTCCTGATTAGTAATAAATTTTGTTTCTACTTTCTGTTTAGATGTGTTTTCATGTTTTATTTAGTGTTTGTGAAAAGTAGAACCTATCGGATAAACTATGATGATGGTTGATTTGATTCTTCTGAAAAACAGAAACTTTGCGCTCACGAGAAAACATTCAATAAATCACAGAAACGAGATTTTGCATTGATTCTTTTTGCTGATGATCAATAAACAACCTTTCCAGTACGTCCTATTTTGGTAGGATTTTTAGAGTTCCAGAAGTTTGCGTTAGTTACAGATTGCTACAGACTGTTTTATTTTTGACAGATTCTGTTTTTCGTGTGTTGTTTGCTTATTTCAATGCATCTATGGCTAGTAAATTAGTTTATAAACCATAAGGAAGTTGGAATACAGTAGGTTTAACACCAAAATAAATAAAGAATGAGTTCATTGCAGTACCTTATGTGGTGGTTTTGTTTTCTTTCACTAACGGAGCTTATAAGATTTCCTGTTGAGTTTTGTGTTGTGAAGTTTTCAAGTTTTGGGTAAAGCTTTTATGGACTATGGAATAAAGGGTGGCAAGAGCCTAAGCTTGGGGATGCCCAAGGCACCCCAAGATATTCAAGAATAGCCAAAAGCCTAAGCTTGGGGATGCCCCGGGAAGGCATCCCCTCTTTCGTCTTCGTTCATTGGTAACTTTACTTGGAGCTATATTTTTATTCGCCACATGATATGTGTTTTGCTTGGAGCGCCGTGTATTATATTAGTCTTTGCTATTTAGTTTACCACAATCATCCTTGCTGTACACACCTTTTGAGAGAAGCCTATTTGATTAGAATTTGCTAGAATACTCTATGTGCTTCACTTATATCTTTTGAGATTGACAGTTTTTGCTCTAGTACTTCACTTATATCTTTTAGAGCACGGCGGTGTCTTAATTTTGAAGAAATTCCTAGTCTCTCATGCTTCACTTATATTAATTTGAGAGTCTTTTAGAACAGCATGGTATTTTCTATGGTTACAAAGTTGGTCCTAGAATTATGAGCATCCAAGTTGGGTATAATAAAAACTATCATAGAAAAAGAATTGGATGCTATGATCAACTTGATGCTTGATAATTGTTTTGAGATATAAAGGTAGTAATGTTAGGGTCATGCTAGTGGATAATTTTGGAATTGAGAAATACTTTTGTTGAAGTTGGCAAGTCCCGTAGCATGCACGTATGGTAAAAGTTGTGTGACAAATTTGTTGCATGAGGTGCTCTTTTGAGTGTCTTCCTTATGAGTGGCAGTCGGGGACGAGCGATGGAATTTTTCCTACCAATCTATCCCTCTTGGGGCATGCGTAGTAGTACTTTGCTTCGAGGGCTAAGTAGATTTTTGCAATAAGTATATGAGTTCTTTATGACTAATGTGAGTCCATGGACATACGCACACTCATCCTTCCACTTTGCTAGCCTTTCTTATTACCGCGCAACTCTTGCCGGTATTGAACCCATTATTTACCTTCCTACAAACAGACACCATACCTACCTATCATGGCATTTCCATAGCCATTCCGAGATATATTGCCATGCAACTTTGCACCGTTCCGTTTATTATGACACGTTCCATTATTGTCATATTGCTCTTTTGCATGATCATGTAGTTGACATCGTATTTGTGGCAAAGCCACCTTCATAATTTTCATACATGTCGCTCTTGATTCATTGCATATCCCGGTACACCGCCGGAGGCATTCATATAGAGTCATACCTTGATCTAGCTTTGAGTTGTAATTCTTGAGTTGTAAATCCATATAAGTGTGATGACCTTCATTATTAGAGCATTGTCCTAGTGAGGAAAGGATGATGAAGACTATGATTCCCCCACAAGTTGGGATGAGGCTTCGGACTTTATAAAAATAAAAGAGGCCAAAGAAGCCCACCAAAAAGAGAAAGAAAAAGAAAAGAAAAAAAAGAGAAAAAAGAGAAAAAGAAAAAAGAAATAAAATGAGAGAAAAAGAGAGAAAGGACAATTGCTACTATCTCTTTTCCACACATGTGCTTCAAAATAGCACCATGATCTTCATGATAGAGAGTCTCATATGTTGTCACTTTCATATACTAGTGGGAATTTTTCATTATAGAACTTGGCTTGTATATTCCAATGATGGGCTTCCTCAAAGTGCCCTAGGTCTTCGCGAGCAAGCAAGTTGGATGCACAACCACTTAGTTTCTTTTGTTGAGCTTTCATATATTTATAGCTCTAGTGCATCCGTTGCATGGCGATCCCTACTCACTCACATTGATATCTATAGATGGGCATCTCCTAGCCCGTTGATATGCCTAGTTGATGTGAGACTATCTTCTCCCACTTTTTGTCCTTACAACCACCATCATCTACCACCATAGTGCTATATCCATGGCTTGCACTCATGTATTGCGTAAGAGTTCAAAAAGATGAAGCGTGTTAAAAAGTATGAAACAATTGCTCGGCTCGTCATCGCGGTTGTACATGATGGGAGTATTTTGTGTAATGAAAATGAGGCATGGCCTAACTATATGATTTTGTAGGGATAAGCTTTCTTTGGCTATGTTATTTTGATAGGACATGATTATTTGTTAGTATGCTTCGAAACATTAATTTTTTTATGTTTTATAAGCTTTTATTTTGAATCATTTGGATCTGAACATTCATGCCACAATAAATAAAATTACATTGAGAATTATGCTAGGTAGCATTCCACCTCAAAAATATCTTTTTTATCATTTACCTACTCGAGGACGAGCAGGAATTAAGCTTGGGGATGCTTGATACGTCTCCAACGTATCTATAATTTTTTATTGTTCCATGCTATTATATTACCCCTTTTGGATGTTTATGGGCTTTATTTTACACATTTATATCATTTTTGGGACTAACCTACTAACCGGAGGCCCATCCCATATTGTTGTTTTTTTGCCTATTTCAGTATTTCGAAGAAAAGGAATATCAAATGGAGTCCAAACGGAATGAAACCTTTGGGAGCGTGATTTTTGGAACGAACGTCATCCGGAGAGCTTGGAGTGCAAGTCAAGAAGCTTCCGAGGGCCCCACGAGATAGGGAGCCGCGCCCCCCTGTAGGGCGCGCCCCCCTGTCTCGTGGGCCCCTCGGGCGTCCACCGACGTACTTCTTCCTCCTATATATGCCTACGTACCCCGAAAACATCGAGGGGCACCACGAAACACAATTTCCACCGCCGTAACCTTCTGTATCCGCGAGATCCCATCTTGGAGCCTTCGCCGGCACTTTGCCGGAGGGGGAATCGACCATGGAGGGCTTCTACATCAACATCCTTGCCCCTCCTATGGTTGTGAGTAGTTTACCACAGACCTACGGGTCCATAGTTATTAGCTAGATGGCTTCTTCTCTCTTTTTGGATCTCAATACAATGTTCTCCCCCTCTCTTCTGGAGATCTATTCGATGTAATCTCTTTTTGCGGTGTGTTTGTCGAGATCCGATGAATTGTGGGTTTATGATCAGATTTATCTATGGATAATAATTGAATCTTCTCTGAATTCTTTTATATATGATTGAGTTATCTTTCCAAGTCTCTTCAAATTATCAGTTTGGTTTGGCCTACTAGATTGATCTTTCTTGCCATGGGAGAAGTGTTTAGCTTTGGGTTCAATCTTGCGGTGTTCTTACTGAGTGACAGAAAGGGTTGCAAGACACATATTGTATTGTTGCCATCGAGGATAACAAGATGGGGTTTATATCATATTGCATGAGTTTATCCCTCTACATCATGTCATCTTTCTTAATGCGTTACTCTGTTCTTATGAACTTAATACTGTAGATGCAGGCAGGAGTCGGTCGATGTGTGGAGTAATAGTAGTAGATGCAGGCAGGAGTCGGTCTACTTGTTATGGACGTGATGCCTATATACATGATCATGCCTAGATAACGTCATAATTATTCGCTTTTCTATCAATTGCTCGAAGCAATTTGTTCACCCACCGTAATACTTATGCTATCTTGAGAGAAGCCTCTAGTGAAACCTATGGCCCCCGGGTCTATCTCTTACATATTTGCTTTCAATCTACTTTACTTGCATCTTTACTTTTTGCATCTATATTATAAAATACCAAAAGATATATTTATCTTATCTTATTATCTTTATTAGATCTCACTTTCGCAAGTGGCCGTGAAGGGATTGACAACCCCTTTATTGCGTTGGTTGCGAGTTCTCAGTTTGTTTGTGTAGGTGCGTGGGACTTTTGAGCAGCCTGCTACTGGATTGATACCTTGGTTCTCAAAACTGAGGGAAATACTTACGCTACACTTGCTGCATCACCCTCTCCTCTTCGGGGAAAACCAACGCTAGCTCAAGACGTAGCAACGGGCTCCATCGCATAGACGTCCCTAAGTGCATGCTTTCGCTCCCGTTTGGGGATGTGAGTGGCATAGATCATGTTCACTGTTTTCACCCGGGGAAATTTCTTCTGTCCCCTAGAGTTCGGACGTCGGGGCTCCTCATCATCATCGTTGTGCAGCCCCTTGTCCTTGTTCTCGGCATTTATCTTGCCGGCCTGTTTGAACACCCAACAATCTTTGTTAGTGTGATTGGCTGGTTTATCGGGGGTGCCCTGAATCTGGCATGAGCAGTCGAGTATGCATTCCAGACTGGATGATCCCGGATTGTTTCTTTTAAACGGCTTCTTCCACTGACCGGATTTGGAGTTGCTGAATTTGGCATTGACTATCGTATCTTCGACATTGTCGCCATAGTTCTGGCACTTGTGTCTCTTGCGCTGTGGCTTTCCGTTACTGTCACGGATATCTGAAGTGCCAGAGTTTCCTGGTGCGGTGTTGCCGTGAGCCAGCCAGCTGTCCTCACCCGCACAAAAGCGGGTCATTAGTGTCGTGAGGGCAAGCCACTCGTCGCGGATATTATGCTTAAAGGCCGCCAGGGCCTCGGCGTTCGGACAATTGACAATTTGGTTCTTTTTAGTTAGGAACCGAGTCCAGAATTTCCTGGCTGACTCTCTGGGCTGTTGGGTGATGTGACTGAAGTCATTAGCATCCGGTGGTCGCACGTAGGTGCCCTGGAAGTTATCGAGGAATGCGTCCTCAAGATTTTCCCAACTGCCAACGGAGTTTGCTGGCAGGCTATTCAGCCAATGTCTGGCTGGCTATTTAAGCTTGAGTGGTAGATACTTGAAGGCATGTAGGTCATCACCGCGAGTCATGTGAATGTGGAGAAGAAAATCTTCCATCCACACCTCGGGGTCTGTTGTGCCATCTTATGACTCGATGTTAACGGGTTTAAACCCTTCTGGGAGTTAATGTTCCATTACTTCATCAGTGAAGCATAGGGGGTGTGCGGCGCCTCTATGCCTGGCTATGTCGCGATGCAGTCTGATTAGGTCTGGTCGGTTATGTTCGGCCCGACTGGATTTATTAGTATTGTATCCGGTATGATGATCAACGTCATGAGTTGTTGGGCGCCGCCGTGATCCGTAGATCGATCTTGGTTGTCCTGTGTTATTTTCCAATCTGTGCTGGAAGTTCAGGCTCTTCGGCCTCCTCTTCCAGCGATTTGTGCTTTGGGTATCCCCTGATGGGGGGCTCGAGTCCGTATTCCTCGGCCGCCAGGACTTCGGTCCATCTGTCTGCGAGCAGATCTTGATCAGCTTGGAGTTGCTGCTGCTTCTTTTTCAGGCTTCTTGCAGTGGCTATAAGCCGGCGCTTGAAGCGCTCCTGCTCTATGGGATCGTCTGGTATGCTGAATTCGTCGTCACCGAGGCTCACCTCGTCTTCGGAGGGAGGCATATAGTGGTCGTCCTCCAAGTATCCGTCCGTCGCCTGTTTGTCTGGGCTAACCTGCCCGTGTTCCTATTCGGCTTGCTCGAAGGTGGGTTGATCAGGATTGTATTCCTCTTCGGCACCATCTGGATTTTCTTCTCCCGTGCCGGTGTTGCTGTGGCGGGGCTTGGAGCGGCGCCGGTGACGCCCATGCTTTGATTTCTTCCCTGAGGGGTTATCTCCTATTACCTCATTGCCATTGTTTTCTTTGGGAGTATCCACCATATATATATATATATATATATATATATATATATATATATATATCATATGAAGAGGTGGCAGTCCAGCGCCCTATGGGCGGTGGTTCCTGTTCTTCTCCCGCATTGTCGTCTATACCGTCGATGTCTTTGGAATCGAAGTTAAGCACGTCGGTCAAGTCATCGACCGTGGCTATGAAGTGGGTGGTGGGTGGGTGATGAATTTCTTCGCCACCTGCTTCTCACTCGAGCCGAACATAGTTCGGCCAGGAATCTCCTGATAGAGAGAGAGACCTTAATGAATTTAGCACATCACTGAAGGGGGAGTGCTGGAAGATATCCGCGGCGGTGAATTCCATTATTGGAGCCCAATCAGATTCGTTGGGCATGGATGCACGCGGTCCGAGACCTACGACCGAAGGTAAGTCCGGGGGTCCAGAGACACGGATCTCCTTAGGAGCGGAGTCTGTGTTCGGCTCCAACGCCGAGGAGTGTGCGGCCTCCAGGGCGGGTTCCATCCACCCGTCCTCAGAAGGCATGACCTTCTTTGGAACGAAGTCTGGAGCCGTAGCAGGTGCGATGTTCCGAATACTGTCCGACGGCATATCTAGATCATGCACGTCGTGATAGTTTGGCGCTCCTGACATGGGCCCGAATCCATCGAAGATCAAGTCTCCGCGGATGTCGTTAGTGTAGTTTAGGTTTCCAAACCTGACCTGATGGCCAGGGTCATAGCTGTCGATCTGCTCCAGATGGCCAAGCGAGTTGGCCCGCAGTGCGAAGCCGCTGAACACGAAGATCTGTTCGGCGAGGAAAGTCTCACCCAGGACGGCATTGTTGAAGGTTGGAGGAGACATCGAGCCTTACAGTGACGACATAGAGGAACTCTCAATGAAAGCACCAATGTCGGTGTCAAAACCGGCGGATCTCGGGTAGGGGGTCCCGAACTGTGCATCTAAGGCTAATGGTCACAGGAGACTTGGGACACGATGTTTACCCAGGTTCAAGCCCTCTCGATGGAGGTAATACCCTACTTCCTACTAGATTGATCTTGATGATATGATTATTACAAGAGTTGATCTACCACGAGATCAGAGAGGCTAAACCCTAGAAGCTAGCCTATGGTATGATTGTTGTTATTGTTGTTCTGTCCTACGGACTAAACCCTCTGGTTTAAATAGACACCGGAGGGGGCTAGGGTTACGCAGAGTCAGTTACAGAGAAGGAGATCTACATCCGAATCACAAAGCTTCCCTTCCACGCCAAGGAGAATCCCATCTGGACACGGGACGAAGTCTTCAATCTTGTATCTTCATAGTCCAACAGTCCGACCAAAGCATATAGTCCGGTTGTCCGGATACCCCCTTATCCAGGACTCCCACAACAGCCGCAGGTGTGATCTCCCGAACACCGTCCGTTGGCAGATCTAAGTCATGCTCGTCGTGACTGTTCGGCACACCTGACATGGGCTCGAATCCGTCAAAGATCAAGTCTCCGTGGATGTCGGTAGTGTAATTCAATCTTCCAAACCTGACCTAATGGCCAGGGGCGTAGCTGTCGATCTGCTCCAGATGGCCAAATGAGTTGGCCCGCAATACTAAGCCGCCGAAGACGAAGATCTGTCCGGGGAGGAAAACCTCACCCTAGACCGTATCGTTGCATATTATTGAAGGAGCCATCAAGCCTTATCGTGACGACACAATGGAACTCTCAATGAAAGCACCAATGTTGGTGTCAAATCCGGCAGATCTCGGGTAGGGGGTCCCAAACTGTGTGTCTAAGGCTAATGGTAACATGAGGCGGTGGACACAATGTTTACCCAGGTTCGGGCCCTCTCGATGGAGGTAATACCCTACTTCCTGCTTGATTGATCTTGATGATATGATTATTACAAAATTTGATCTACCACGATATCGTAGAGGCTAAACCCTAGAAGCTAGCCTATGATTATGATTGTTGTCGTCCTACTGACTAAACCCTTCGGTTTATCTAGACATCGGAGGGGGCTAGGGTTACACAGAGTCGGTTATCGAGAAGGATATCTACATATCCGAGTTGCTAAGCTTGCCTTCCATGCAAAGGAGAGTCCCTTCCGGACATGGGACGAAGTCTTTAATCTTGTATCTTCATAGTCCAACAGTCTGGCCAAAGCATATAGTCCGGCTGTCCGAGGACCCCTTAATCCAGGACTCCCTCACTCGTGAGATAAGTTAGTATAAATCAATGCAAAACTTTATCATTCTCTACCGTAGAAAATCACCAGAATTATTATTGAACATTGCATACTAAATGCCTCTGCAAACAAGGCAAACATAATAGCAATCTGCCAAAACAGTACAGTTTGTAAAGAATGCAATAGTATAAACACTTATCTAACTCAAAAAATTCAAAAAAAATTCCACACTGTAGAAAATTTGTCATAGATTGTTGTGCAAAAAGTTTCAACCTTTTATCACATTCTGACTTTTCTCAGGAATTTTTGCAACAACGACAAACTTTCTGTTTTCAAACACCAACATGTAGACTTGCAAAATAAGCATGGCAAAGGCTATACTTGACATTTTTGTTGAAAAGAAAGATGCAAAATATTGTTCTAAATAACATCAAGAAAATCCTAACAAAATAAAATGACACTCCAAGTAAAACTCATATCACGTGACGAATAAGAACATAGCTCCAAGTGAGGTTACCGATAATGTTGAAGACGAAAGAGGGGATGCCTTCCGGGGCATCGCCAAGCTTAGTTGATTGGATATTCCTTGTATATTATCTCGGGGTGCCTTGGGTATCCCCAATCTTAGAGTCTTGTCACTTCTTATTCTCCTCATATCAACATCTCACCCAAAATTTGAAAACTTCAATCACACAAAACTTAACGGAACTTCGTGAGATAGGTTAGTATGGTAAAGAGAAAACCATTTCACTTGAGTATTGTCAAAGACAAGATTCATAATTGTTTCCACACAATACCTATTGTACCATATCATTTCCACATTTTATATTGAGCAAAATAAGCCATAGAAACTAGGAAACAAGCAAACTATGCATTGAAAACAGAATATGTCAAAAACAAAACAGTCTATAGTAATCTGTACTCTTACCATACTTGTGCTACTCCAAAAATTCTGAGAAATTAGGACATCATGAGAAATTTTTTCATTAATCTTTTGCTAAAAGAATCAACTCAAAAGAACTCTTCTGTTAAAAATGGGAATTATTTTCGTAGCACAAAAGTTACTGTTTTTCAGCAAGATCAAATCAACTATCACCCAAACTATCCCAAGGGCTTTACTTGGCAATTTATTGAAACAAAAGCAACAAAACATGATCACTGCAGTAGCCTAATCATGTGAACACACAAAAAAATTAAGTAAAAGTGTTGGTTTGTCTCCCAACAAGCGCTTTTCTTTAATGCCTTTCAGCTAGGCATGATAAGTTCAATGATGCTCGCATAAAAGATAAGGATTGAAACATGACAAGAGCATCATGAATCATAAGTTCATCTCTCATAATAATTTTCAGTAGCATCATGAATGAATTCATCCATATAACCATCACATACAACACTCTTTTCATGATGCACAAGCATAGAAGATTTATTACTCTTTATGGCATACATGTCATCATAATAATCATCATAGATAGCAACATTATTGTCATAGTCAATTGAAACCTCTTCCAAAATAGTGGATGTATCACCAAATAAAGTCATGACCTCTCCAAATCCACTTTCATTAATATTTTAATAAGATTCAACACCCTCCAAAATAGTGGTATCACTACTACCTAGAGTTGACACTCTTCCAAACCCACTTTCATCATTGTAATCATCATAAATAGGAGGCATGCTATCATCATAATAAATTTTCTTATCGAGAGTAGAAGGAATCAAAGGATCATATTCATTATGCAAAGCATCCCCAAGCTTGGGACAAGCATTATTTTCAGCAAATAAATCTTCAAACATTTCATACTCATCAAACATAGCATCCCCAAGCTTGTGGTTTTGCATATCATCATAATCATTCTTATAAATAGCATGAATGGCACCTATAGTATAGTAAACACTACAAAAAAGACACATATGTGACATTTTGTGCCGAACGAATTTTTTCTGTCATGCGTATGACACTTCTATGATGATAATTATGGAAAAACCCGGTATCATCATAGATGTGGTGGGATCCTACTTCTATGACAAAAAATCATGACAGAAAATGGGATTTTCATACTGGGCGGGCCTGACAAGCACCTGCATGACATTCTTTGGGCCATCCATGACGGAAAAATCATGGTAGAAGCGAGGGCGAGGAAAATTTCGGGGAGTTCCCGGTTACGGTGGGAGGTCAGGGGCCGAGCAATGCACGTTTCTCTCGTACATGTACGCACGTGGGTGCGAGGTGTTGGGCTCTAACTGAATCCGAGCAAGGTGTTCGCCTACTAAACCCTAAACGATTGCACTAGCTACGTTACTTTACCCCGATCGATCCCTTGCTGTTAGCTGAACCCGATCGAGCGATTCCTTCGCTACTGCTGCTAACTGAAGCCGATCGAACCTGCTGGCTCTTGATGAACAATGAGCGTTGTTGGGGGTTGGATGAACAGTTTCCGGTGGTGGTTGGATGAACAGGACCCCATGGGGGTGTAGAGGTCATTGCCGCTGGATGAACAGGACCCGATCTAGCCGGTTGGGGCTGGATGAATAGGACGACCACGTGGAGGGCTGGTTGAACAGTAGCCAGTGGAGGGATGGATGAACAGTAGCCCATGGAGGGGTGGTTGAACAGGTCCCCATGGAGAGGGCTGGTTGAACAGTTGCCGGTGGAGGAGCGGTGGAGGCTGGATGCACAGGAGCCCGTGGATGAAAAGTCGCAGGTGGAGGCTGTAGGAGGACAATGGTGGATGAATAGTAGCTTGTGGAGGCTGGAGGAGGTCGACGGTGGAGATGAACAGTAGCCCGTGGAGTCTCGTTTTGCAGTACGCCACACCGTCCCAATAAACAGGACCCCTGTTTCGACCGTAGCGCTCCGACACAAGTCTGTTTCCTCCGTTTTGTGGTTCATGCTACCTCTTGAGCATGCGTTGGTTTTCCCTTGAAGAGGAAAGGGTGATGCAGCAAAGTAGCGTAAGTATTTCCCTCAGTTTTTGAGAACCAAGCTATCAATCCAGTAGGAGGCTACACGCAAATCCCTCGTACCTGCACAAACAAATAAGAACCTTGCAACCAACGCGATAAAGGGGTTGTCAATCCCTTCACGACCACTTGCAAAAGTGAGATCTGATAGAGATAATAAGATAAATATTTTTGGCATTTTTATGATATAGATTGGAAAGTAAAGATTGCAAGATAAAATAGATCGGAAACTTATATGATGGAAAATAGACCAGGGGGGCATAGGTTACACTAGTAGCTTCTCTCAAGATAGCGTAAGTATTACGGTGGGTGAAAAAATTACTATCGAGCAATTGATATAAAAGTGCATAGTTATGAGACTATCTAGGCATGATCATGTATATAGGCATCACGTCCGCGACAAGTAGATCGAAACGATTCTGCATCTACTACTATTACTCCACACATCGACCGCTATCCAGCATGCATCTAGAGTATTAAGTTCATAAGAACAGAGTAACGCATTAGGCAAGATGACATGATGTAGAGGGATAAACTCAAGCAATATGATATAAACCCCATATTTTTATCCTCGATGGCAACAATACAATACGTGCATTGCTGCCCCTGTTGTCACTGGGAAAGGACCCTACAAGATTGAACCCAAAGCTAAGCACTTCTCCCATTGCAAGAAAGATCAATATAGTAGGCCAAACCAAACTGATAATTCGAAGAGACTTACAAAGATAACAAATCATACATAAAAAAATTCAGAGGAGATTCAAATATTGTTCATAGATAATATTGATCATAAACCCACAATTCATCGGATCTCTACAAACACACCGCAAAAAGAATTACATCGAATAGATCTCTAAGAAGATCGAGGAGAACTTTGTATTGATATCCAAAGAGAGAGAAGAAGCCATCTAGCTAATAACTATGGACCCGAAGGTCTGAGATAAACTACTCACACTTTGTCAGAGAGGCTATGGTGTTGATGTAGAAGCCCTCCGTGATCAATCCCCCCTCCGGCGGAGCGCCGGAAAAGGCCCCAAGATGGGATCTCACGGGTACAGAAGGTTACGGTGGTGGAAATAGGGGTTTGTGGTGCTCCTAGAAATTTTCAGGGTATATGAGTATATATAGGCCAAAGAAGTCGGTCAGGGGAGCCACAAGGGGCCCACGAGGGTGGGGGTGTGCCTACTGATGAGGATACAGACCTGGGGTAGGGTCATAGGCCTGACCTATACGTCCTACCCAAGGTCCCTACCCTAGAGAATAAGAAGTCCGAAAGACAACAAGAGACCCCCAGACAAAGATGTCGAGTGCAATCCACTCGACAATCATGTCACTCGGGAGTCCTCCTACCTACTGTCACTCGACCACCCAAGGAATCACTCGGCCAACAGAAGACCCAAAGTCACTCAGCATTGTAACGGGCAGGCGTTCCTCCGTAGTCTTTAAGGTCATCAATAGCATTAAGGCTGGCGTTACCTATAATGCCCCTACTTTATGTACATTAAGCCCATTGTAATGGAGGATGGCTAGGGTCCTGGCGCACTCTATATAATACACCCATCTCCTTTGGGACAAGGGTTGGCACCCCCTGTAGTATCACACACATAATCCAATCGACCGTCTCCGGGAACCGAGATGTAGGGCTGTTACTTCCTCCGAGAAGGGCCTGAACTCGTAAACTTCATGTGTACACCTTCACCATAGGTGAGATCTTGCCTCTCCATACCTACCCCCCTTTCTACTGCCAGTCTTAGAACCACGACAGTTGGCACCCACCATGGGGCAGGTGTCTTAGCGACTTATTGGTGAAGTTGCAAAAAAAATTCCAATCATCATCATGGTTTCCGACGGAGGATTGGCTGTGGGCCGCAAGATCCATCTCGGCGCGCTCGTTTTCATCGCCGACGACTCCGCTTGGCTTTAGGAAGCTCCCCTTGACGTCAAGGCGTTCCCCGTCTGAGGGGTGACGCACTTTCACGCGTGCGTTCATGGTGTTCTTCTCCGGTAGTTGTCGACTCAGTATCAGTCGGCTCCGATGATGTTTTCCCTCCCTGTTGTTCGCCGCCGCAAGCGATCCGGTCGGTCGCGGCTTTAGCGGTGGGTGAAACAGACGGTGGCTCGATGTTCGGCCACCCACCAAGTCATGGCGATCGAGCCTGACGAAACTCTCCACAGCCTGTTCGATCTGTCGACTGGCTCCGTGGAGACCGCATCCGAGTGCGATAGCAGCGACCCTGCGGCTGAAGTCTTGATGGTCGACGGACCACACAGTCCACCTAGTTTCTGCCATGAAGATGGCAAGGACGGGGGCGGCGATCCATCACGCGTCCACGAGGAGTACCATCCCAAAACCCTCTCTTCACAGCAGAGGGAAGAACTTCGTCGCCGCAACATGGATGCACTCCACACACCCATCGTTGGGGAAACCCCCGAGGCTCGGGCCTTGGAGGCGGTGCGTTTGGCTAAGTTGGCTGAGCACACTCGACTGGAAAACCTCCAGCACGCTCTCGACGAGCATGCTCAGGAGCAGATCCCTGAATCCAGTCGACGACATCTTTTTTCGCCTCCACCTAAGGTATACCGCACTCTGATCCAAAATCTCGCAGCTGCAGCCCACATAGCAGAGTCAATAGAACCCTCCTAGTTAGAGGACGGCAGGGGTTTGATGTAGATCCGGGCCTTGCTCCGGGCGGCAGGAGAGCAAAACACCGCAGTGTCTCAGTCGTGGAATAGGATTCACAGCAGATCCGTGGTAGCGGATACAGTTCATTCGGCCCATAGTCCAAGATCGCCCATACGGTGTGAGAACCGTGGACAGTATGATCATCGGCTTTACTGCGACAATTGTTGTCGAGTGCCCACGCCCCCTCCGGGGAGTGCGTCATATGTGCCTCGGCAGATCAATGATAGACGCCATCACAGTGGCGGATGCAGAGCATCAGTCGACCAAAGAGAGCCGGTCTTCGATGCGAGATCCATCCTCGTTCAAGGTTTGGTCGACCGGAATAGAGCGCATAGAGAAGACCCCGATAGAGATCGTCCGAGTGGCAACAGAGTGCATGTTTATGGTCTAGAGTGTTTCAGCAGAGCCATCAGGGCAGTAGTGATTCCTCCCAACTTCAGGTTGGCGACCAGAGTGAGTACGTTCACTGGGGAGTCGAAGCTTGAAACTTGGCTGGAGGATTATCGAGTGGCTGTAACGATTGGTGGTGGAAACGGCGAAGTAGCAGTGAAACACCTTCCTCTGATGTTGGAAGGGTCGGCCCGAGCGTGGCTGACTCAGTTAGCTCCGGACAGTATATATATAATTGGGAAGAGCTTGCCCGAGTGTTCGTCAGAACCTTTGAGGGCACTTGTAAGCGGCCAGCGGGGTTGACAGAGTTGCAGCATTGCGTGCAGAAACCGAATGAGACTTTGAGGGATTTCATTCAGAGGTGGACCACATTGCATCACACCTTTGAAAATGTATCAGAGCATCAAGCAGTGTTTGCCTTCAAGGAAGACGTCAAATACCGAGAGTTGGTCCTGAAGTTCGGTCGAAATGGAGATATGACTCTGACTCGGATGATGGAAATAGCCACCCAGTATGCTAACAGAGAAGAAGAGGATCGACTCCGCAACGGAAAAAGTAAACCAGTCGGCCAGGAGGCCGAGGTAATTCCAATCGGAAACAGAAGCGTAAGGCCGAGCCCGCAGCACCCGGTGAGATCGCAGTGGTGTCTCAAGGAAAGTTTAAGGGAAAACCTAAGGGGCCCTGGCCCCCTAAGAAAGTGAAGGATCAGGCAGGAAATGATGTGTTGGATTTACCGTTTCACATCCACATGAAGAAGGACGAAGAGAGGAATCTGATTTACCCTAAACACACCACTCGACAGTGTCGGCTCCTGATCCTGCAGTACCGAGGGGATCAACCTAGTGAAAAAGGAAAGGAGTTGGACGGAGACGAGGATGAGGAAGAGGACGATGGTTATCCCAAAGTCAATTGAAAGTTATCAACAGAGAAGTGAATATGGTCGCCCCGGCAACAACGACTACATACCTAAAATGGTCCCAAACGGCCATCACATTCGACCAGTCTGATCACCCTGCGCGTATAGCCACCCCTGGGAGGCAAGCTTTGGTGGTCGACCCAGTGGTCGAAGATACTCGACTGACCAAAGTACTAATGGATGGTGGTAGCGGCCTGAATATACTTTATGCTGAAACCTTGAAGGGGATTGGCATTCCGATGTCCAAACTTAGCGAGAGCAATATGAGTTTCCATGGCGTTATCAGCGGGAAGAAAGCCGAATCACTTGGCCAGATCTCCCTTGACGTGGTTTTAGGTGATTCCAAGAGGTTGTGGATTTCCAAAGTGCTTATCATGCCATTCTGTGTAGGCCTGCCTACGCGTGTTTTATGGCTCGACCATGTTACGTGTACCTCAAGTTGAAAATGCCCAGTCCCAGAGGTGTGATCACAGTGACTGGAAATCGGCAAAAGGAGGAGCAATGCTTCCAGAAGGGTTCCAAAGTTGCCGATGCGCAAATGGCAGCAGTTGAATTTGAAGAATATCAGAAGAATGCAGATCCAAGCGATTTACTCTGAACTGAGAGACCTGCCATAGATTCTGCATTTCATTCGTCCGGTGAGACGAAGCCGATTCATATTCACCCGACCGATCCCAATGCTGCACCGACTCATATCTCAACAACACTCGACAGCAGATAGGAAGAAGCGCTCATCCAGTTCCTCCATGAGAACTAGGACATCTTCGCATGGAAACCTTCTGACATGCCAGGTGTATCCAGGGGGCTGGCTGAGCACCATTTGCGCGTCGATCCCAAGATAAAACCCGTCAAAGAGCATCTTCGTGGTCCGCCGTCCAGAAGAGAAAGGCAATTGGCGAGGAAGTGGCTCGGCTCCTAGCAGTAGAGTTCATCTGAGAGATCTACCACTCCGAGTGGCTTGCCAATGCGGTCATGGTCCCTAAGAAGGACGATTCACTGCGTATGTGCATCGATTTCAAGCATATCAAATGGGCCTGCCCGAAAGATCATTTCCCTCTCCCCCGCATCGATCAAATTGTTGACTCGACCGCGAGGTACAAGCGCTTGTCTTTTTCAGATGCATATTTCGGGTATCATCAGATCCGACTGTATGGTCCCGATGAAATAAAAACGTCTTTCATCACCCTGTTCGGGTGCTTTTGCTATGTCACCATGCCATTCGGTCTTAAAAATGCCGGTGCCACATTCATGAGGATGATTCATAAGTGCTTGCTCATTCAGATCAGTCAGAATGTGGAAGCATACATGGATGACATTGTGGTCAAGTCACGCAAAAGTTCCGACCCGCTGACTGACCTCGCAGAAACCTTTGCCAACCGAAGAAGGTATGATGTCAAGCATAATCCGTCAAAGTGCACATTCGGAGTTCCAAGTGGAAAGTTACTCGGTTTCCTTGCTTCCGAACGAGGAATCGACGCAAATCCAGAAAAAGTTGATACCATCCTCCGAATGAAACGCCCCGTGCGTGTGCACGACGTACAGAAGCTTACTAGTTGTTTGGCCACCTTGAGTCGATTAATTTCTCGTCTCGGTGAAAATGCCTTACCTCTTTACCAATTGATGAAGAAATCTGACAAGTTCAAGCGGACTGAGGAAGCTGACGCAGCGTTTGCAGAGCTCAAGACCCTGCTTTCCATCCAGCCGGTGCTTGCTGCGCCAATCAGCAAAGAGCCCTTACTACTTTATATTGCAGCCACTGGACAAGTCATCAGTACAATACTCATGGTCGAGCGGGAAGAGGAAGGAAAAGCTTACCAAGTTCAACGCCCAGTATATTATCTCTCTGAAGTTTTGACTCGATCCCAGCAACGATATCCGCATTATCAGAAGCTTCTCTATGGAATCTATATGACCACGAAGAAGGTTGCACACTATTTCTCTGATCACTCCATTACAGTCGTCAGCAACGCACCATTATCTGAAATCCTAAACAATAGAGATGCAACTAGTCGAGTGGCGAAGTGGGCGATTGAACTCCTTCCATTGGATATCAATTTTGAGGCAAAGAAATCTATCGAGTCCCAAGCAATCACGGATTTCCTTGCCGAGTGGATCGAGCAGCAACTGCCGACTCAAGTTCACTCGAAGCATTGGACCATGTTCTTCGATGGTTCCAAGATGTTGAATGGTTCTAGTGCTGGAGTAGTGTTGGTATCCCCCTGCGGGGACAAGCCTAACTATGTTCTCCAAATTCATTTTGACTCTTCCAACAATGAAGCCAAATATGAAGGACTTTTATATGGGTTACGCATGGCCATTTCACTCGGCGTCCGACGCCTTATGGTTTATGGTGACTCGTATTTGGTGGTTAATCAAGTGATGAAGGAATGGGATGTCAGGACCCCAGCCATGACTTGCTATTGCAATGCAGTAAGAAAGCTGGAAAAGAAGTTCGAGGGTTTGGAGCTTCACCATATACCCCGACTGAAAAATCAAGCTGCAGATGAATTGGCAAAGATAGGATCCAAGAGAGAGACCATCCCTAGCAATGTGTTCTTGGAACATATTCACTCGCCTTCAGTTCAGGAGGATCCCTTCATGGAAGAGCTCCCACAGCCTAAGAGTGCCACAGATCCGACTAAAGTCGAGGTCCCGACCGTGGTAGACTTGATCATGGAGGTTTTGCTCATCACTCCCGACTGGACAGTACCATACATTGCATACATTCGTAGGAAAGAACTTCCATAGGACGAAAAAGAGGCTCGACCGATTGTCCGATGATCCAAAGACTTTACAGTGATAAGAGGGCAGTTGTTCAGAGAAAGCATAACTGGAGTTAGCCAGAAATGCATCACACCAGAAGAAGGTCGAATGATCCTCAATGATATTCACTCGGGGACCTGTGGCCACCATGCGTCCTCTCGGACCATCATGGCCAAAGCATACCGAGCCGGATTTTACTAGCCTCATGCCAACGAGATGGCGAAAGAAGTAGTAGACAAATGTGAAGGTTGTCAGTTTTAGTCCAACATGTCCCATAAGCCTGGATCAGTTTTGAAGACTATTCCACTCGTATGGCCTTTCGCTGTCTGGGGGTTGGACATGGTTGGGCCTCTAAGGACCGGCAGGAGTGGGTTTACCCATGTGCTGGTAGCAGTCGACAAATTTACCAAATGGATCAAAGCCAAGCCCATTAAAAACCTTGAAGCGAGTACGGCTATGAGTTTCATCAGAGAATTAATATTCCGATATGGTGTTCCGCACAGCATCATCACGGATAATGGTCCGAACTTTGATTTTGAAGAGTTCAGGGCCTTTTGTGCTTCCCAAGGCACGAGGGTCGATTACGCTTCAGTCGCCCATCCTCAGTGGAATGGGCAGGCTGAAAGAACAAACAGATTGATTCTCAAAGGACTGAAACCCCGATTGATGCGTGACCTCAAACATGCAGCAGGTGCTTGGGTCGACGAACTTCCATCAGTACTTTGGGGATTAAGAACAACTCCTAATCGGTCGACTGGAAGAACTCCATTCTTCTTAGTCTATGGAGTTGAAGCCGTCCTCCCGAGTGATCTGCTCCACAATGCGCCACGAGTCGAGCTCTTCTCGGAAGAAGAAGCAGAACAGGCTCGGCAAGATGCAGTCGATCTCCTGGAAGAAGAAAGGGAGATGGCCCTGATCCGGTCGACCATTTACCAACAAGACCTATGTCGATTCCATGCCAGAAACGTAAGTGGTCGAACGTTTCAAGAAGGAGACTTGGTTCTTCGAGTGGACCAGCAGAGACCACACAAGCTTGCTCCTGCTTGGGAGGGCCCCTTCGTCATCACCAAAGTGATCCACAACGGAGCATACCACCTTTTCAACGTCGAGCACAATAAAGATGAGCCGCGTGCCTGGAATGCAGATATGCTTCGCCCCTTTTACTCTTAAGCATTCAAACTGTTGAAATGTAATAAGAAATACCTTTTAGTTTGATTATCAAAGACATGATTTTGCAGTCTTCTGAATGATTGCCGTTCATTTTTTACATGTTCTAAAATCCCCCCAGTGGGTTCCTTAGCTACGAATCTGTTTTGCCTACCTTAGTTGTGAATCCGTTTCGCCTAAGTTGAAAAGAAAAATCCTGCCGAGTGGTGAGCCAGCCTCTCACTCGAGGGCTTAGCTGCAGTCCGGTACTCGCCTAAGTGTTAAAAAATCCTGCCAAGTGGTGAGCCAGCCTCTCACTCGGGGGCTTAGCTGCAGTCCAGTACTCGCCTAAGTGTTAAAAAATTCTACCGAGTGGTGAGCCAGCCTCTCACTCGGGGGCTTAGCTGGAGTCTAGTACTCGCCTAAGTTTTAAAAAATCCTGCCGAATTGTGAGCCATCCTCTCACTCGGGGGCTTAGCTGCAGTCCAGTACTCGCCTAAGTATTAAAAATCCTACCGAGTGGTGAGCAATCCTCCCACTCGAGGGCTTAGCTGCAGTCCAGTACGCGCCTAAGTATTAAAAATCCTACCGAGTGGTGAGCAATCCTCCCACTCGAGGGCTTAGCTGCAGTCCAATACTCGCCTAAGTATTAAAAATCCTACCGAGTGGTGAGCAATCCTCCCACTCGGAGGCTTAGCTGTAGCCTAGTGCTCGCCTAAGTATTCAAAATCCTACCGAGTGGTGAGCAATCCTCCCACTCGGAGGCTTAGCTGCAGTCTAGTGCTCGCCTAAGTATTCAAAATCCTACCGAGTGGTGAGCAATCCTCCCACTCGGGGGCTGTAACGCCCCGAGACCGACGCTCGAGAAGACTTCCAGCTATTCTGAGTTTTGCCGTGCGATGTATTTGTTTGTTGCATTCTTATTAGCTTCTTTTGCATTGCATCATGTCATCATGCCATCATATCATTAATTTTAAAACTCATCTAAATAAATTGTATGGATCTTCGATCCATTTAAATCGAGGGAAGGGTGACTTCTCTTTATAACATATCCTCCCAATATTAGGGAGCTATATTAAAATATTCCATTATTTGGAATTGATCATAACACACTTGCAAATAAATCCCAATGCCTTTGTTATCTCATTTCTTGGTCTCTAACTTTGCCATATATCCTTTCATCACTTTTCCAAGCACCACCTATTTTCTCAACATATTTTGGACCTTTCAAACGCCACTTCTTATTCAAACCCATTTGATTTTAGTTCAAATGAGTTCGAATCCAATCTTCACCCATGCTCACTTTCTAGTTTTCTCGGTTCAAGCTCATTTTTATGAGTCTAGGAAAATTGTCTTTATTCTCAAATTCTTTCCCTAACCCTCTCTTTCTTTTTCTTCCCTCTAATTTCTTTTTTGCTGAAGAGTTAGAGAAGAGCAAGGAAGAAGCCCAGCAGCCCAGTCTCCCGCGCCGGGCCATTAGCCTCTCAAGGCCCAGCTCTAACCCTAGCCCCTCACCACACTCTCTCCTGATCCCCATCTCTCCCCCTCATTCCCATGCCGCCGCCACACACGATGCCAGGGAAACTGCTCGATCCATCGCTCCCGTCGCCCGCCAACGCCCCGCGCCTGACCCTCCCCTCGCTCCCGCGGCCACTCCCCTCGATCCCCCCTTCCTCTTGACGCCGCCACAGAGAGAGGGTAGTGTGCGCCCTCGTCCCGATCCCCACGCTTGCACGCTCGCGCCTCCCGATCGATGTCGTCGCCGCTCCGGCCGACGAGGACCCCCCTTGTGCCGCCAAGAGGAGAGCTCCTCGACCTTGCGCCATGCTCCTTCCTCCTGAGCCTCTCCCTCGAGATTCTCTGCCTCCGCGCCCGCAAGTCGTCGGCATTCCCGACGGCCTCGTCAGGCCTGTTGTTGAACACGGGCACCTCCAGGAGCTTCCTCGAGCTCCAGCAGCTCTCGCGTCGCCGTTACCGCGACAACGACCTCCCCTTCCTCTGGTCCTCCTCCTCACCTCATGCCCGGCACCAACCATGGCCTCCTCGCTGTCAAGCTCCACCACCAGGCTGCCGTCCCTCCCGCGAACCTGCCTGCCTCCTTGACCTCCAGGCCACCCCGTCGCGCCCTTCTCTTTGCTGAGGCAGCCACCGGTGCCCCAAGCGCCTGCCTTTGCCATCGCCTTCCTCCTCGCGTGCCTGCAGTGACACTGCCCTGCTGCAGCTGCTCTTCCTGCGCGCTGCCTTCCTCGTAGAGCCCCATGGCATGGCCCTTCTCCGGCAACTAGCGCCCCTCCATGGACGACCACCACTGCCTGTGCACGCCTCTGGATTCGTCCAAGTCCGATGATGTTTTTGTACAACCACGCTACGAAGATCAAGACCACTGTCACGCCCAAGATGCGACCCTATCCTAAAGGAACACGAAGGTCCCACCAAGGATAGAAGCGCATCTTGAAGACGCTTTTGCAAGGTGGATATCATTACATCAACATTACATAATAGATGGGGATACATATAAGAGGCATACAATGCCACATGAATACAACATCACAATACATGAGAGCATCATCCAACTATGGATGAAACACAAACAGAAACTCAAACGACATCCACCCTGCTAGCCCAGGCTGCCGACCTAGAACCAATCCCCTGATCGAAGAAGAAGCAGAAGAAGAACTCCAAGACAAACAAACATCGCTCTCGCGTCATGATCATCGCATGAACATGTACCTGCAACTGTTGTTGTAGTAATCTGTGAGCCACGAGGACTCAGCAATCCCATTACCATGGGTATCAAGACTAGCAAAGCTTAAAGGGAAAGGAAGGGATAAAGTGGTGAGGCTGCAGCAGCGACTAAGCATATATGGTGGCTAACTTACGCAAATAAGAGCGAGAAGAGAGCAAGCGGAACGGTCGTGAAGCTAGCAATGATCAAGAAGTGATCCTGAACTCCTACTTACGTCAAACATAACCCAAAGACCGTGCTCACTTCCCGGACTCCGCTGATAAGAGACCATCACGGCTACACACGCGGTTGATGCGTTTTAATTCAGATCTGGTGTCAAGTTATCTACAACCGGACATTAACAAATTCCCATCTGCCTATAACCGCAGGCACAACTTTCGAAAGATTATACCCTGCAGGGGTGTCCCAACTTAGCCCATGACAAGCTCTCACGATCAACGAAGGATATATCTCCTCCCAGGAAGACCCGATCAGACTCGGAATCCCGGTTTACAAGACATTTCGACAATGGTAAAACAAGACCAGCAAAGCCCGCCCGATGCACCGACAATCCCGAGAGGAGCTGCACATATCTCGTTATCAGGGCAACACCGGATAGGTCAGCCTACAAGTAAAACCAGCCCTCGAGTTGCCCCGAGGTGGCCCCACAGTCTGCCCGGTTCGGACCAACACTTAGACAAGCACTGGCCCGGGGGGGGGGGGCTAAAAATAAAGATGACCCTCGGGTTGGCTGACCCAAGGGAAAGGTATAGGTGGTGGTGAGGCAGATGGTAAAACCAAGGTTGGGCCTTGCTGGAGGAGTTTTATTCAAAGCGAACTGTCAAGGGGGTCCCATAAATCACCCGACCGCGTAAGGAACGCAAAGTCCGGGAACATAACACCGGTATGACGGAAACTAGGGCGGTAAGAGTGGAACAAAACACCAGGAAAAAGTCCGAGTCTTCCACCCTTTACCAAGTATATAGATGCATTAATAATATAAGAGATATTGTGATATCCCAACCAAAATCCTGTCCACCATGGAAAAATCTTCAACTTCACCTGCAACTAGCAAGGCTATAAGAGGGGCTGAGCAAAATCGGTAACATAGCCAAACAACAGTTGGCATAGGAAAGGTGTCAAAGATTAGAGGTTCATGGCAATATGGGAGGCTTGATAAACAGGTGATAGGTAGCGCAGCAAAGCGATAGAACGAAGCAACTAGCATAAGTGATAGTAGTGAGATCCAGGGTAGCGGTCCTCTTGCCTAAAATCCCGCAAGGAAGAAGAACGAGTCCATGAAGAAGATGAAGCCACGAAGACGAACCAAGCGTAGACGAACGTATCCTCACGATCGCAACGAAACGGGAACTATCGAGAAGAAACACACAACATGGTAAACACACCACACATGACCAAGGCATGCTGCACAAACAAGCATGATGCATGACAAATCTACACGAAGCTACTCATGGCAAGAGATGATGCAAACAAGAGCAACACATCAAAGCAAGTTTAAATGAGGCCAGGAACAACATATAACAATTCCGGTAAGTCCTCATATGCAAATTTCGAAATTGGTCCAGATCTGAATAAACCTTATGTTCAAGTTGGTAAACATCAAGTTAAGATGCACCAAGATGATCTACACGAGATTCTAGTCAAGTTACATATAAAGTTCACTTAGTTCGGGGCTACGGCCTAGAAGATATGAGCAAAACAAGTTAAACATGGCATTGATGCAAAATGCATACAAACATCAAGCAAACACCTCAAAACATGGATGCAACATGATAATATGAAACTACATGCAAAATCAAGCAAGTTTCATATAGAGCACACTCAAAACGGAGCAACGGTTCAACACACACACATGAAACAAGTTTAAAGGACAAGCTGTCCAAAACAGCAACTAGGCATATTGCAAGCATCAAAACAACATGCTACAACATCTCAATATGAAATAAAAAGGCATGGGCATGATGTACAGGTAAAGCATTACAAAACATGAACACTGAGCTATCTCCAGAAATCACTAGAACATGCTCAAACACACATGGCAAGATTGCTAATAATAACAGTTCAGACTTTGCAGAAAATAACATCAGGTTGCAAAGTTCAGAGCTATCAAACAACATGTTATAGGAACTTATCATGGCAAACAAAGGCATGGCATGAAACTACTAATTGCATAGAACAAAAGTCCCTTACTTACCATGAGCCAAAAAGGATCGGAAAATATGATGGCACCCACGTAAACATAGCAAGTTATATTACAGATTCAAACATGGCAGGAACAGAAATATGAAGGAATGTTGATGAGCTTGTACCACTCACCACATAGCAAAACATGGCATGGAAAGGCACCCAACAGTAAGAAGACATGATTATGAAGCTAGGCATGGCAAGATCAAGTTCATAGGGTTCATGGAACACTAGCAACAATCATGGCAACAACTGAACTTAATGTTAACAGGATGACAACAATATTATTTAGCAATTTTGGAGCAAGATATGAACAAGCTACAGCAAGCTATAAATGCAACCAGGGGCATTGATGGATAGAGCATGACATGTAGAACAAAACATATTTAGTGAACATCTCCAGATTATGCATAGAATGACTTGTAGCAGCAGGTTTACATAGCATCACTAAATAACAGATTCAGCCTAGCAAAACAGTAACAACAAGTACCCTACTTAACAAGCTCGATTCACTCACCACAAGTCATTGCATGACAAGATAAGCATAGCATCAGCAAGAAGACATGTTTATGAAACAAACCAAGGCAAGAACAAGTTCATAGCATGCAAGGATCAACTACAACAACCTTGGCAAAATTGAATAACATGCAAACAATCTACCAGGAAACATTTTGAAGCAAAAGTAGAGCACGAAAATGACATGCTAGACTACTCCATAATTGCAAACAAGGGCATGAATGGATAGATAATAACCATATGTTCAAAACATCCATACTGAAGTATCTCAAAATATGCATGGATCTCTCTGTAGCATCAAGTTTACATGGCATCAAAGTAACAGCAGAACAGGGACTAAAATCAGCAACATCACGAAGCCTAGTTTACATGCTTGTGCTAGTCACCACATTGATCACAAAAATACATGGTAAGCACCTCTGTAAAGATGGCATGGCATAGATCAAAACACATGTAGACATCAACCTCATAGGATGCACACATCAATCATGGCAAAAATGACAAATGCGCATGTTCTGTTAACAGACAGCAGACAACATTATGAAGCACTCTTGCAATGATGATTCAGGCATCTAGATGACCTCAAATGAACATGATGCAATGGAATGAAATGAAGTACTCATTGAGGCGAACAATTTGACATATTACACGCACAAAACGGAGCAGCATGCATGGAGATATGGCAGGTCCAACAGGGCATGAAAATGTTACAGATCTGGGGACTTAGCAGATTTATACCTCCGCGAAAGTCAACGCGGGACGGAGGGATCCGGGATGCGGGGATGCCGCGTTTGGTTCAACTCCTGGTGGATCTCGTCCACCCCGACTCCCGCTATGGCGTAGAGGTTCCGGCGAGGAGCTCCGGTGAGGAGGAGGTCGGATGAGGCGCGAGAGGAGGCCAGGGAGGTCGGGGACGACCGGATCCGGTCCGGCCCGACCGGATCCGGTCTGGCCCGACCGGATCCGCGGCTAGGCGGCGGCGGCACGCGGCTCTCAGGCGAAGGAGTGGCCGGCGGCGGAGGAGGTCCGGCGGCGGGGTTGGCACAGCAGGGCGGCGTGGGAGGCGCAAGGCGACGGGGCGCGGGTCCTGCGGCGGAGGGCGCGGCAAGGCGGTCGCTGGTGAGGCGGGACACTGGCGGCGGCTGCCAGAGGGCGACGACGGTGAGCAGGCGGAAGGGCAGGAGGCGCGGGCGAGGCGCGGGGCGGCTCGGGCCCAGATTCGGCCCGGGTGGGCCGCGGACGGGCCCCGGCGTGCTGCGGCTAAGCTGCGGAGGCGCCCGGCGGCGGCGGTGCCACGTGGCAGGGGCTGATTGGACGAGGGCGGTGGCGGACGCGTCCGGACGGGGCGGACATGTCCGGCGCGGCGCGGAGGGGAAAAATCTAGGGTTTCGGGGGTTTGGACTGCGGAATTTCGGGGAGAACATATATTTATAGATAGAGGGAGCTAGGAGAGTCCAAATGAGGAGCGGTTTTCGGCCACGCGATCGTGATCGAACGACCGAGAGCATGGAGGGGAGTTTACTGGGTTTTGGGACACTTTGAAAGGGTGTTGGGCTGCAAAGAGAAAGGGGGGTTTTGGGCTACGCGGTTAACCGTTGGAGTATCAAACGACCTCCAAATGACACGAAACTTGACAGGCGGTCTACCGGTGGTATACCATGGCCGCTTGGGAAGACTCGGTCCATTCCGAGAATGTTTAACACCCGCACATCAAAACTAGGTCTAAGAAGGGCGACGGGCGCGCACGAGAGGTCCGGACTCCGAAAGGACAACGAAGAGAACCGGGAGAACCCGAACGGATGCAAGTTTTGAAAAACATGCAGATGAAATGCAGATGATGACATGGCAAAATGCAACATGCAAGAAAATGACATGGAAACGACGACGAATAACTGGCGGACACCTGGCGCATCGAATCCGGGGCATTACAACCACCAAGTCCGCACGGGAGCCCGAACGACTACTTCCACGACGTTGCGAGTACAAGTACCCTCATTGTGGTTTTCGCCAAGTACCACGACGCCCGGAGCCCTCGGATCCATCAAGTCCAACAATGACTGTGTACAACTACTGGCGACGCCGAACATCTACGGATTGTGTACGACTACTTCCACTACGGCCGTGTACCACTACTTCCACTACCATCGTGAGAACGTCTACTTCCATCTACACCGCATCGAACTCGTTCCGCTCCGAAAACGCACGCTTCAAAGGTATAACGACGAGATGACCGCCCGTGTATGAATGTGTGTTGTATGAGATGTACCATATGTTTGCACCGTGTCCGAACTGTCACTCGTTTCCATGCCACCGTCATGTGGGACACCCGGTATCCGGGATCACTCCCCATCTCTTGCGTGTTCCACACATCCGCACACTTCGAGATGATCCCATTATTCTCCCCATCCGCAAGATCAATTCTAAGTTTTCTGAACGGTGTTTGTTTCATCTGTCCCAAGTTGCATTTGTTTTCACGCCCTCCCACCCTTTTCTTCAAGGACTCAGATTTCTTAATCGGGTATCCATTTTATTGATGGGAAGTCTCTCCATTCTTTCCCGTCAATGTTTTTATCCGATGATTCTCAGGAAGATACTAACGGAGCTTCACTTTTATTATTCTTCGTCTCTTTTCTTCTCCGGTGGATTTACCTCAAGCTTT
Organism: Triticum dicoccoides; assembly: GCF_002162155.2. Taxonomy (NCBI): domain Eukaryota; kingdom Viridiplantae; phylum Streptophyta; class Magnoliopsida; order Poales; family Poaceae; genus Triticum; species Triticum dicoccoides. Next base: position 385,367,156 of record NC_041389.1, on the reverse strand, counting down.
CGGTGTTAATCATATCCTTATCCTCGTTCAAATGCTATCCCATGCCGGTGCCTCTCATAATTGTTCACCTCTCTCTATTCTTATTCGGAGTGCTCAAGATATCTCGGAAGATTCGTGTTTCCATTCTCAATCAGTTCAAGCTATTTGGAGATTATTATCTCATTCAAGTCATTTAATTCAACCGGCGCAATCCCCCCTTTCAATCAATCGTTCAACAGTGTTTTCCTTTTGAGTGGGCCCTAATCCACAGGTCTTTTTCTAGGATCTTACCTGGCTCTTCTAATTTTCCTGGAGCTATTCCCAAATTCATTTCGAAGTTTGATGTAAGAATAAATTATCATCAGTCATATGTCCTTCTCCAAGATCTTTCAAATTCTTTTCATCGTTGGTTCAACCTTTCTAATTTTTCATCCTGGAGTATCTCAACAATTCATGGTGGTGTTTCTCGTCGTCATTCTCGGATCTTGAAGACCGAAGAAGAGTTCCTCTTAAATCCTTACCCGTTCTTCTAGAGATTCATGGTTCTAGCTTTATACCATCCTCTCATAATTGCTTTCGATTGTGAGAATTCTTTTCACCTATCCGGAGCATTTCATTAGTTGTTTCCATTTCTTTCCTCCGAAGGCCATCACGTTATAATTCTTCTTTCTCAGCCTTCAGCTCTTGTTCTCCAAATCTTACCGGTGAATCATTCAAATACCCTCTAATCAGTTCATGATCTCTTTGTTCTCTTGTATCTAAATCCCCTTAAGTATCTTCTTTCGTTTTCTAATTATCCCCGGTGAATTGTGCCTTTGCTATGTTCATTTTCAATTATTTCGGTGGTTCGTTCAAGATTTCTCTTCCTTCGTTATCGTATCAATTCATTCGTTCTTTTGTTGTTTCAATCCTACCGGTGGTTGTTGAAGACCTTCTCAAGTTTACGCTATATCTCTCTTAATCCTTTCTATGAGAATAAGTAGTATGCCAAATCCGTTGCTTGTCATCAATTTAAATTGGTGAAGGATACGCATAACATAATTCTTAATCTTGTTTCATCCAAGTGATTAATCCTTTCCTTTGGAGTTTGTTCAGGAGAAATAAATTCTTGGCTTCTTGTTGTTCATCTTTTCTTTCTGGAGTTCCAAGTTCTCTCGGTTATATCATCGCGAAGCTCCTTCTAAATCATCGCAAGGCTTCACCTTGTGTTTTCAACTTCCCTTTCTTTCTATCATCCTTTTATTACCGAAGTTCTTCATGGAGGCTCTACATGGTGGTTCGTCAAGGATTCTTTTCATTTTTCAATTGTGCTTCAAGATTTCTCTCGAAGTTATGACCCGCCAAGCTACACTCTAAAATAAACATGGTGCTCAACACATGTTTTGTTTTGTGGAGTTCAAGTATTCTTCTTCTTGCATTTTGAAGTGCAGTTCTTTCTACCTTATCTTTTGAGGTGGTGTTATATCATTCTTGACAATATCCATTCGCATTTCAGGATTCACATGTTGTCAAGAATGAGGTATTTTAAATCCATTAATCTCTTTGTTGGAGTTATATTGGTATAGATTTCACCTAAAGCCTTCCCTAAGGAATGTTGCTATTTGTGGTGCTTATCAATGATCCAAGCTTTCTCCATATCCTTCTCGGTGAAAGAGGTTTTTCATCTCTTCGTTGATCTCAAGCAAGCAATTGTTTTTCGTTAGTGGCAGAATTTCACCTCAATTGTTGAGATGTTTTCATAAGCCCACTACAAGCTTACTCGTTTCGTTGTTGGTTTTCCATCAACCCCGTTGTAACCTTCTTGGAAGGGTGCTTTCCAAGCTCATTTGTGGCAGAAGTTGGCATTTTCTTCTCCATTCTGTTATTTCCAATGATCTATCTTCTATTCTTTCTTCCGGAGGCATTGTGATGTTGATCTCTTCACACCTCTTCTCATATTGAGGATCGTGTTCTTTTCATGCTTATCCATTTAACCGAAGTGTTGTGTCACCTCTTCATGTTATTTTCATCTTATCAAGTTTTGCCTCTCTTTTCAACCGGATTACTGTCTGAAATCCTTCTTACCCCTTGTGCCATTCTTTCAATAGTTCCGGAGGCAGTGTGTTGTTGATTTCATCAAGTATCATCCCATCTTCTTAAGTTCATGTTCTATTCCTTCCATTTTCAACCGGAGTGTTGCCCGAATTCTTCCTCTCTCATCTTGTTTTAGCCGGAGTGGTTTCGAATTCTATCTTGTCCATTAAACTCTTGATTCATGTCTTTGCAACCTTCAAGTTCTAATGTTGCTTGTTCCTCTTGTCTAATGGAGTGTTTTCAATCTCGTTCATCTCCCTTGTATTCTCTCTTTTAGTTTGTTCAATCTCTCACGGTTCATGGTTTCACTCTTTTGTCAAAGAAGCAACTTTATTTTACCTCTTCCTCTTCCGTTTCTCTCTGGTGCCATCCTAGATCTCGGGATGAGATCCTCTTGTAGTGGTGGAGTGTTGTAACGCCCCGAGACCGACGCTCCAGAAGACTTCCAGCTATTCCGAGTTTTGTTGTGCGATGTATTTGTTTGTTGCATTCTTCTTAGCTTCTTTTGCATTGCATCATGTCATCATGCCATCATATCATTAATTTTAAAACTCATCTAAATAAATTGTATGGATCTTCGATCCATTTAAATCGAGGGAAGGGTCACTTCTCTTTATAACATATCCTCCCAATATTAGGGAGCTATATTAAAATAATCCATTATTTGGAATTGATCATAACACACTTGCAAATAAATCCCCATGCCTTTGTTATCTCAATTCTTGGTCTCTAACTTTGCCATATATCCTTTCATCACTTTTCAAGCACCACCTAATTTCTCAACATTTTTTGGACCTTTCAAACGCCACTTCTTATTCAAACCCATTTGAGTTTAATTCAAATGAGTTCGAATCCAATCTTCACCCACGATCACATTCTAGTTTTCTTGGTTCAAGCTCATTTTTATGAGTCCAGGAAAATTGTCTTCATTCTCAAATTCTTTCCCTAACCCTCTCTTTCTTTTTCTTCCCTCTAATTTCTTTTGTGCTAAAGAGTTAGAGAAGAGCAAGGAAGAAGCCCAGCAGCCCATTAGCCCGCGCCGGGCCATTTGCCTCTCAAGGCCCAACTCTAACCCTAGCCCCTCACCACGCACTCTCCTGATCCCCATCTCTCCCTCTCATTCCCGTGCCGCCGCCACACATCGATGCAAGGGAAACCGCTCGATCCATCGCTCCCGTCGCCCGCCAACGCCCCGCGCCTGACCCTCCCCTCGCTCCCGCGGCCACTCCCCTCGATCCCCCCTTCCTCCTGACGCCGCCATAGAGAGAGGGTAGCGTGCGCCCTCATCCCGATCCCCACGCTTGCACGCCCGCGCCTCCCGATCGATGTCGTCGCCGCTCCGGCTGACGAGGACCCCCCTTGTGCTGCCAAGAGGAGAGCTCCTCGACCTTGCGCCATGCTCCTTCCTCCTGAGCCTCTCCCTCGAGATTCTCTGCCTCCGCGCCCGCAAGTCGTCGGCGTTCCCAACGGCCTCGTCAGCCCCGTTGTTGAACACGGGCACCTCCAGGAGCTTCCCCGAGCTCCAGCAGCTCTCGTGTCGCCATTTCCGCGACAACGACCTCCCCTTCCTTTGGTCCTCCTCCTCGCCTCGTGCCCGGTGCCAGCCATGGCCTCCTCGCTGTCAAGCTCCATCACCAGGCTGCCGTCCCTCCCGCGAACCCGCCTGCCTCCTTGACCTCCAGGCCACCTCGCCGCGCCCTTCTCTTTGCTGAGGCAGCCACCGGCGCCCCAAGCGCCTGCCTCTGCCATGGCCTTCCTCCTCCCGTGCTTGTAGTGACGCTGCTCTGCTGCAGCTGCTCTTCCTGCGTGCTGCCTTCCTCGCTGAGCCCCGTGGCATGGCCCTTCTCCGGCAACTAGCGCCCCTTCATGGACGACCACCACTGCCTATGCACGCCTCTGGATTCGTCCAAGTCCGATGTTGTTTTTATACAACCACGCTGCGGAGACCAAGACCACCAAGTCCGCACGGGAGCCCGAACAACTACTTCCACGACGATGCGAGTACAAGTACCCTCTTCGTGGTTTTCGCCAAGTACCACGATGCCCGGAGCCCTCGGATCCATCAAGTCCAACAACGACTGTGTACAACTACTGGCGACGCCGAACATCTACGGATTGTGTACGACTACTTCCACTACGGCCGTGTACCACTACTTCCACTACCGTCATGAGAACGTCTACTTCCATCTACACCGCATCGAACTCGTTCCGCTCCGAAAACGCACGCTTCAAAGGTATAACAACGAGACGACCACCCGTGTATGAATGTGTGTTGTATGAGATGTACCATATGTTTGCACCGTGTCCGAATTGTCACTCGTTTCCATGCCACCGTCATGTGGGACACCCGGTATCCGGGATCACTCCCCATCTCTTGCGTGTTCCACACATCCGCACACTTCTCTTTTGCATCGGTATCTCAATCGAGTTATCGGGATCGAAATGTTGCCGTGGTATCATTTTCGGATTCGTTGCCGTGGCACCCTTTTCGTTCCGCCATGGTGACCAAATGCTTCATAACATGCTAATGTCAGCATTTTCATAAAAATTGCATAAAACTTGCATATGTCATCCGCATCATGATAACAACATTTAAATGCTTAAAAATTGTTGCTGCATTAAATTGCTAAATTACATATGGGGATTTTCCGGAATTGTTGTTTGTTGTTTCCGGCCTCATTTAAACTTGCCTAAATAGTTAGTTCAATTATGTTTCACCTCTTGCCATGTTTGACAACATTTAATATTGTTGTTTAGCCTAAACGAGAGAGAACTAAATATTTGATGTGTTGTTTCGTCAATATGCAACTCGTTGCATATTGAGCTCCACTTAACTTGTAGTGTTGTTTGTTGCACTTTGCCATGCCATGCCTCATTAAACCGGACATGCATCATACTTGTTTGTGCATCATGACATGTTTATGCTTGTGTGTTTACCATATTGTTTGCTTGTTTCCGGTTTGCTTCTCTCGTTAGCTTCGGTTTCGTTCCAGAGTTGTGAGGATTCGTTCGACTACATCCGTTTGTCTTCTTCATGGACTCGTTCTTCTTCCTTGTGGGATCTCACGCAAGATGACCATTACCCTCGATATCACTTCTATCTTTGCTTGCTAGTTGCTTCGTTCTATCGCTATGCTGCGCTACCTATCACTTGATTACCATGCCTCCCATATTGCCATGTTAGCCTCTAACCTTTTTCACCCCTCCTAGCAAACCGTTCCTTGGCTATGTTACAGCTTTTCTTAGCCCCTCTTATAGCATTGTTAGTTGCAGGTGAAGTTGAAGATTGCTCCATGATGGACAGGATTATGTTGGGATATCACAATATCTTTGATATTATTAATGCATCTATATACTTGGTAAAGGGTGGAAGACTCGGCCTTATGCCTGGTGTTTTGTTCCACTCTTGCCGCCCTAGTTTCCTTCATACCGGTGTTATGTTCCCGGATTTTTCGTTCCTTACGCGGTTGGGTGATTTATGGGTCCCCCTTGACAGTTCGCTTTGAATAAAACTCCTCCAGCAAGGCCCAACATTGGTTTTAATATTTTCCACCTAAGCCTTTTTCCCTTGGGCTCTGCAGACTCAAGGGTTATCTTTATTTTACCCCCCCGGGCCAGTGCTCCTCCGAGTGTTGGTCCAAACTAGAGCACCATGCGGGACCATTCCTTGGCAACTTGGATTACGTCGGTACCTGTACGCTTCGCTTATTCGGTGTGCCCTGAGAACGAGATATGTGCAGCTCCTATCGGGATTTGCCGGCACAACGGGTGGTCTTGCTGGTCTTGTTTTACCATTGTCGAAATGTCTTGTAAACCGGGATTCCGAGTCTGATCGGGTCTTCCTGGGAGAAGGAATATCCTTTGTTGACCGTGAGAGCTTGTGATGGGCTAAGTTGGGACACCCCTGGAGGGAATAAACTTTCGAAAGTTGTGCCCACGGTTATGTGGCAGATGGGAATTTGTTAATGTCCGATTGTAGATAACTTGACACCAGATCCGAATTAAAACGCATCAACCGCGTGTGTAGCCGTGATGGTCTCTTTTTGGCGGTGTCCGGGAAGTGAACACGGTTTTGGGTAATGTTTGACGTAAGTAGGAGTTCCGGATCACTTCTTGATCATTGCTAGTTCACGACCGTTCTGTTTGCTCTCTTCTCGCTCTTATTTGTGTATGTTTGCCACCATATTTGCTTAGTGCTTGCTGCAACTCCACCTCATTACCACTTCCTACCCATAAGCTTAAATAGTCTTGATCTCGCGTGTTTTTGAGATTGCTGAGTCCTCGTGACTCACCAGATACTATCACAACAGTTGCAGGTGCCGATGATACCAGTGCAGGTGATGCAACTGAGCTCAGACGGGAGCTCAACAAAGATCTTGGACGTTGCTATGTATCGTTTCATGTTGATCAGTAGTGGAGCCCAGTTGGGACGATCATGGATTTTGCAGTTGGGTTATCTTCTTTTCTTTTGGCTTCGTCCGTACTCGGACTATGTGTGTACTCTGAATGATGTATGATTTATTTATGTTCATTGTGTGAAGTGGCGATTGTAAGCCTACTCTTTATCCCAGTCTTGTTCATTACATGGGATTGTGTGAAGATGACCCTTCTTGCGAGAAAACCACAATGCGGTTATGCCTCTAAGTCGTGCTTCGACACATGGGAGATATAGCCGCATCGTGGGTGTTACTAGTTGGTAATCAGAGCCATCCCCGACTTAGGAGCCCCTGCTTGATTGATTGCTGGCGTTGTTGAGTCTAGAACAAAAAAATGTTTTGAGTCTTAGGATTATATATATCGGAGAGTAGGATTCTTTTTACTCCTCAGTCCCTTCGTCGCCCTAGTGAGGTCTCCTGACATAGATGTTTTGACTTAACTCTCCTCAAATTTCACTAAATTTTTTTAGGATCACGCGGGTATCTTGGAATTCTTCCGATGGTTTTGTGACGAGAACATTGTTCTTGGTGCCTCCTGTCTATTATGTGGCATTGACCCGGGGAGTTGAGCTCCGAGGTGTTGTCGTCACAATTTTATCGTTGCAGTTCTGGAATACCCGAGTTTTGCCGACATCGAAAATCTCTTTGATGCAGTTGTTGGTGAGATAACCTTGACGCCACCCAGTACTGGGGCGGGAGTTCGGGAGTATTGCCATAACTCATATAACGGATGCTTTTCGAAGGTTGAGGTACACGATTTCCAAAGGTTTCTTGGTTATGTGTTGACAGATGGATACAGCTTGGATGTAGGTATTGTTAGTTTGGGTGAGATATATATTGATTCCCCTATATCCCCAACACCAGACTGCATAACCAGAAAGTTTCGGGAGTTTATATGTGGGAATTCAAGTAGCTCCTAGAATATCTTTCCGACAGATGCATGATATGGGATTGGGTAAATCTCTATCATATGTATTTGTTCCGGCTTATTTCTGCAAGCCAATCCTTTGTTTTGTTTTGAGTTGTGGTATTCGAGTTGCTTCAATGTCAAGTGTTGATTCCATACATTTCAAACGGTGTTCTAATGTTGCTATGTGAGTACTAATCCTTTTGAACATTGAGGTTGTCATGTTAATTCTTTTCCAACCGGTTCGCTTCTCTTCGAGATGATCCCATCATTCTCCCCATCCGCAAGATCAATTCTAAGTTTTCTCAACGGTGTTTGTTTCATCTGTCCCAAGTTGCATTTGTTTTCCCGTCCTCCCACCCTTTTCTTCAAGGACTCTGATTTCTTAATCGGATATCCATTTTATTGATGGGAAGTCTCTCCATTCTTTCCTGTCAATGTTTTTATCGGTTGATTCTCAGGAAGATACTAACGGAGCTTCACGTTTATTATTCTTCGTCTCTTTTCTTCTCCGGTGGATTTACCTCAAGCTTTCGGTGTTAATCATATCCTTATCCTCGTTCAAATGCTATCCCATGCCGGTGCCTCTCATAATTGTTCACCTCTCTCCATTCTTATTCGGAGTGCTCAAGATATCTCGGAAGATTCGTGTTTCCATTCTCAACCAGTTCAAGCTATTTGGAGATTATTGTCTCATTCAAGTCATTTAATTCAACCGACGCAATCCCCCCTTTCAATCAATCGTTCAACGGTGTTTTCCTTTTGAGTGGGCCCTAATCCACAGGTCTTTTTCCAGGATCTTACCTGGCTCTTCTAATTTTCCCGGAGCTATTCCCAAATTCATTTCGAAGTTTGATGTAAGAATGAATTATCATCAGTCATATGTCCTTCTCCAAGATCTTTCAAATTCTTTTCATCGTTGGTTCAACCTTTCTAATTTTTCATCCCAGAGTATCTCAACAATTCATGGTGGTGTTTCTCGTCGCCATTCTCGGATTTTGAAGACCAAAGAAGAGTTCCTCTTAAATCCTTACCCGTTCTTCCAGAGATTCATGGTTCTAGCTTTATACCATCCTCTCATAATTGCTTTCGATTGTGAGAATTCTTTTCACCTATCCGGAGCATTTCATTAGTTGTTTCCATTTCTTTCCTCCGAAGGCCATCATGTCATAATTCTTCTTTCTCAGCCTTCAGCTCTTGTTCTCCAAATCTTACCGGTGAATCATTCAAATACCCTCTAATCAGTTCATGATCTCTTTGTTCTCTTGTATCTAAATCCCCTTAAGTATCTTCTTTCGTTTTCTAATTATCCCCGGTGAATTGTGCCTTTGCTATGTTCATTTTCAATTATTTCGGTGGTTCGTTCAAGATTTCTCTTCCTTCGTTATCGTATCAATTCATTCGTTCTTTTGCTGTTTCAATCCTACCGGTGGTTGTTAAAGACCTTCTCAAGTTTACGCTATATCTCTCTTAATCCTTTCTATGAGAATAAGTAGTATGCCAAATCCGTTGCTTGTCATCAATTTAAATTGGTGAAGGATACACATAACATAATTCTTATTCTTGCTTCATCCAACTGATTAATCCTTTCCTTCGGAGTTTGTTCAGGAGGAATAAATTCTTGGCTTCTTGTTGTTCACCTTTTCTTTCTGGAGTTCCAAGTTCTCTCGGTTATATCGTCGCGAAGATCCTTCTAAATCATCGCAAGGCTTCACCTTGTGTTTTCAACTTCCCTTTCTTTCTATCATCCTATTATTACCGAAGTTCTTCATGGAGGCTCTACATGGTGGTTCGTCAAGGATTCTTTTCATTTTTCAATTGTTCTTCAAGATTTCTCTCGAAGTTATGACCCGCCAAGCTACACTCTAAAATAAACATGGTGCTCAACACATGTTTTGTTTTGTGGAGTTCAAGTATTCTTCTTCTTGCATTTTGAAGTGCAGTTCTTTCTACCTTATCTTTTGAGGTGGTGTTATATCATTCTTGACAATATCCATTCGCATTTCGGGATTAACATGTTGTCAAGAATGAGGTATTTTAAATCCATTAATCTCTTCGTTGGAGTTATCTTGGTATAGATTTCACCTAAAGCCTTCCCTAAGGAATGTTGCTATTTGTGGTGCTTATCAATGATCCAAGCTTTCTCCATATCCTTCTCGGTGAAAGAGGTTTTTCATCTCTTCGTTGATCTCAAGCAACCAATTGTTTTTCGTTAGTGGCAGAATTTCACCTCAATTGTTGAGATGTTTTCATCAGCCCACTACAAGCTTCCTCATTTCGTTGTTGGTTTTCCATCAACCCCGTTGTAACCTTCTTGGAAGGGTGCTTTCCAAGCTCATTTGTGGCAGAAGTTGGCATTTTCTTCTCCATTCTGTTATTTCCAATGATCTATCTTCTATTCTTTATTCCGGAGGCATTGTGATGTTGCTCTCTTCACTCCTCTTCTCGTATTGAGGATCGTGTTCTTTTCATGCTTATCCATTTAACCGAAGTGTTGTGTCACCTCTTCATGTTCTTTTCATCTTATCAAGTTTTGCCTCTCTTTTCAACCGGATTACTTCTGAAATCCTTCTTACCCCTTGTGCCATTCTTTCAATAGTTTCGGAGGCAGTGTGTTGTTGATTTCATCAAGTATCATCCCATCTTCTTAAGTTCATGTTCTATTCCTTCCATTTTCAACTGGAGTGTAGCCCGAATTCTTCCTCTCTCATCTTGTTTTAACCGGAGTGGTTTCGAATTCTATCTTGTCCATTAAACTCTTGATTCATGTCTTTGCAACCTTCAAGTTCTAATGTTGCTTGTTCCTCTTGTCTAATGGAGTGTTTTCAATCTCGTTCATCTCCCTTGTATTCTCTCTTTTAGTTTGTTCAATCTCTCAAGGTTCGTGGTTTCACTCTTTTGTCAAAGAAGCAACTTTATTTTACCTCTTCCTCTTCCGTTTCTCTCCGGTGCCATCCTAGATCTCGGGACGAGATCCTCTTGTAGTGGTGGAGTGTTGTAACGCCCCGAGACCGACGCTCCAGAAGACTTCCAGCTATTCCGAGTTTTGCTGTGCGATGTATTTGTTTGTTGCATTCTTCTTAGCTTCTTTTGCATTGCATCATGTCATCATGCCATCAGATCATTAATTTTAAAACTCATCTAAATAAATTGTATGGATCTTCGATCCATTTAAATCGAGGTAAGGGTGACTTCTCTTTATAACATACCCTCCCAATATTAGGGAGCTATATTAAAATAATCCATTATTTGGAATTGATCATAACACACTTGCAAATAAATCCCCATGCCTTTGTTATCTCAATTCTTGGTCTCTAACTTTGCCATATATCCTTTCATCACTTTTCCAAGCACCACCTAATTTCTCAAAAAAAATTGGACCTTTCAAACGCCACTTCTTATTCAAACCCATTTGATTTTAATTCAAATGAGTTCGAATCCAATCTTCACCCATGCTCACTTTCTAGTTTTCTTGGTTCAAGCTCATTTTTATGAGTCCAGGAAAATTGTCTTCATTCTCAAATTCTTTCCCTAACCCTCTCTTTCTTTTTCTTCCCTATAATTTCTTTTCTGCTAAAGAGTTAGAGAAGAGCAAGGAAGAAGCCCAGCAGCCCAGTCGCTCGCGCCGGGCCATTTGCCTCTCAAGGCCCAGCTCTAACCCTAGCCCCTCACCACGCTCTCTCCTGATCCCCATCTCTCCCCCTCATTCCCGTGCCCCCGCCACACATCGATGCCAGGGAAACCGCTCGATCCATCGCTCCCGTCGCCCGCCAACGCCCCGCGCTTGACCCTCCCCTCGCTCCCGTGGCCGCTCCCCTCAATCCCCCCTTCCTCCTGACGCCGCCATAGAGAGAGGGTAGCGTGCGCCCTCATCCCGATCCCCACGCTTGCATGCCCGCGCCTCCTGATCAATGTCGTCGCCGCTCCGGCCTACGAGGACCCCCCTAGTGCTGCCAAGAGGAGAGCTCCTCGACCTTGCGCCATGCTCCTTCCTCCTGAGCCTCTCCCTCGAGATTCTCTGCCTCCGCGCCCGCAAGTCGTCGGCATTCCCGACGGCCTCGTCAGCCCCGTTGTTGAACACGGGCACCTCCAGGAGCTTCCCCGAGCTCCCGCAGCTCTTGCGTCGCCGTTTCCGCGACAACGACCTCCCCTTCCTCTGGTCCTCCTCCTCACCTCGTGCCCGGCGCCAGCCATGGCCTCCTCACTGTCAAGCTCCACCACCAGGCTGCTGTCCCTCCCGCGAACCCGCCTGCCTCCTTGACCTCCAGGCCACCCCGTCGCGCCCTTCTCTCTGCTGAGGCAGCCACCGGCGCCCCAAGCGCCTGCCTCTGCCATGGCCTTCCTCCTCCCGTGCCTGCAGTGATGCTGCCCTGCTGCAGCTGCTCTTCCTGCGTGCTGCCTTCCTCGCTGAGCCCCGCGGCATGGCCCTTCTCCGGAACTAGCGCCCCTCCATGGACGACCACCACTGCCTGTGCACGCCTCTGGATTCGTCCAAGTCCGATGATGTTTTTGTACAACCACGCTGCGGAGACCAAGACCACCAACTCCGCACGGGAGCCCGAACGACTACTTCCACGACGATGCGAGTACAAGTACCCTCTTCGTGGTTTTCGCCAAGTACCACGACGCCCGGAGCCCTCGGATCCATCAAGTCCAACAACGACTGTGTACAACTACTGGCGACGCCGAACATCTACGGATTGTGTACGACTACTTCCACTACGGCCGTGTACCACTACTTCCACTAAACTGCATCAAAATCGTTCCGCTCCGAATACGCACGCTTCAAAGGTATAACAACGAGACGACCGCCCGTGTATGAATGTGTGTTGTATGAGATGTACCATATGTTTGCACCGTGTCCGAATTGTCACTCGTTTCCATGCCACCGTCATGTGGGACACCCGGTATCCGGGATCACTCCCCATCTCTTGCGTGTTGCACACATCCGCACACTTCTCTTTTGCATCGGTATCTCAATCGAGTTACCGGGATCGAAATGTTGCCGTGGTATCATTTTCGGATTCGTTGCCGTGGCACCCTTTTCGTTCCGCCATGGTGACCAAATGCTTCATAACATGCTAATGTCAGCATTTTCATAAAAATTGCATAAAACTTGCATATGTCATCCGCATCATGATAACAACATTTAAATGCTTAAAAATTGTTGCTGCATTAAATTGCTAAATTACATATGGGGATTTTCCGGAATTGTTGTTTGTTGTTTCCGGCCTCATTTAAACTTGCCTAAATAGTTAGTTCAATTATGTTTCACCTCTTGCCATGTTTGACAACATTTCATATTGTTGTTTAGCCTAAACGAGAGAGAACTAAATATTTGATGTGTTGTTTCGTCAATATGCAACTCGTTGCATATTGAGCTCCACTTAACTTGTAGTGTTGTTTGTTGCACTTTGCCATGCCATGCCTCATTAAACCGGACATGCATCATAGTTGTTTGTGCATCATGACATGTTTATGCTTGTGTGTTTACCATATTGTTTGCTTCTTTCCGGTTTGCTTCTCTCGTTAGCTTCGGTTTCGTTCCAGAGTTGTGAGGATTCGTTCGACTACATCCGTTTGTCTTCTTCATGGACTCGTTCTTCTTCCTTGTGGGATCTCACGCAAGATGACCATTACCCTCGATATGACTTCTATCTTTGCTTGCTAGTTGCTTCGTTCTATCGCTATGCTGCGCTACCTATCACTTGATTACCATGCCTCCCATATTGCCATGTCAGCCTCTAACCTTTTTCACCCCTCCTAGCAAACCCTTGCTTGGCTATGTTACCGCTTTGCTCAGTCCCTCTTATAGCATTGTTAGTTGCAGGTGAAGTTGAAGATTGCTCCATGATGGACAGGATTATGTTGGGATATCACAATATCTTTGATATTATTAATGCATCTATATACTTGGTAAAGGGTGGAAGACTCGGCCTTATGCCTGGTGTTTTGTTCCACTCTTGCCGCTCTAGTTTCCATCATACCGGTGTTATGTTCCCGGAGTTTGCGTTCCTTACGCGGTTGGGTGATTTATGGGTCCCCCTTGACAGTTCGCTTTGAATAAAACTCCTCCAGCAAGGCCCAACATTGGTTTTAATATTTTCCACCTAAGCCTTTTTCCCTTGGGCTCTGCAGACTCAAGGGTTATCTTTATTTTACCCCCCCGGGCCAGTGCTCCTCCGAGTGTTGGTCCAAACTAGAGCACCATGCGGGACCATTCCTTGGCAACTTGGATTACGTCGGTACCTGTACGCTTCGCTTATTCGGTGTGCCCTGAGAACGAGATATGTGCAGCTCCTATCGGGATTTGCCGGCACAACGGGTGGTCTTGCTGGTCTTGTTTTACCATTGTCGAAATGTCTTGTAAACCGGGATTCCGAGTCTGATCGGGTCTTCCTGGGAGAAGGAATATCCTTCATTGACCATGAGAGCTTGTGATGGGCTAAGTTGGGACACCCCTGCAGGGTATAAACTTTCGAAAGCCGTGCCAACGGTTATGTGGCAGATGGGAATTTGTTAATGTCCGGTTGTAGATTACTTGACACCAGATCCGAATTAAAACGCATCAACCGCGTGTGTAGCCGTGATGGTCTCTTTTCGGCGGAGTCCGGGAAGTGAACACGGTTTTGGGTAATGTTTGACTTAAGTAGGAGTTCCGGATCACTTCTTGATCATTGCTTGTTCACGACCGTTCCGTTTGCTCTCTTCTCGCTCTTATTTGCGTATGTTTTCCACCATATTTGCTTAGTGCTTGCTGCAACTCCACCTCATTACCACTTCCTACCCATAAGCTTAAATAGTCTTGATCTCGCGGGTTTTTGAGATTGCTGAGTCCTCGTGACTCACCAGATACTATCACAAAAGTTGCAGGTGCCGATGATACCATTGCAGGTGATGCAACCGAGCTTAGACGGGAGCTCAACGAAGATCTTGGACATTGCTATGTACCGTTTCATGTTGATCAGTAGTGGAGCCCAGTTGGGACGATCAGGGATTTTGCAGTTGGGTTATCTTCTTTTCTTTTGGCTTCGTCCGTACTCGGACTATGTGTGTACTCTGAATGATGTATGATTTATTTATGTTCATTGTGTGAAGTGGCGATTGTAAGCCAACTCTTTATCCCAGTCTTGTTCATTACATGGGATTGTGTGAAGATGACCCTTCTTGCGAGAAAACCACAATGCGGTTATGCCTCTAAGTCGTGCTTCGACACGTGGGAGATATAGCCGCATCGTGGGTGTTACTAGTTGGTAATCAGAGCCATCCCCGACTTACGAGCCCCTGCTTGATTGATTGCTGGCGTTGTTGAGTCTAGAACAAAAAAATGTTTTGAGTCTTAGGATTATATATATCGGAGAGTAGGATTCTTTTTACTCCCCAGTCCCTTCGTCACCCTGGTGAGGTCTCCTGACGTAGATGTTTTGACTTAACTCTCCTCAAATTTCACTAAATTTTTTTAGTCACGCGGGTATCTTGGAATCGTTCTGATGGTTTTGTGACGAGAACATTGTTCTTGGTGCCTCCTGTCTATTATGTGGCATTGACGCGGGGAGTTGAGCTCCGAGGTGTTGTCGTCACAATTTTATCGTTGCAGTTCTGGAATACCTGAGTTTTTGCCGACATCGAAAATCTCTTTTATGTAGTTGTTGGTGAGATAACCTCGATGCCACCCAGTACTGGGGCGGGAGTTCGGGAGTATTGCCATAACTCGTATAACGGATGCTTTTCGAAGGTTGAGGTACACGATTTCCGAAGGTTTCTTGGTTATGTGTTGACGGATGGATACAGCTTGGATGTAGGTATTGTTAGTTTGGGTGAGATATATATTGCTTCCCCTGTATCCCCAACACCAGACTGCATAACCAGAAAGTTTCGGGAGTTTATAGGTGGGAATTCAAGTAGCTCCTAGAATATCTTTCCGATAGATGCATGATATGGGATTGGGTAAATCTCTATCATATGTATTTGTTCCGGCTTATTTCTGCAAGCCAATCCATTGTTTTTTTTGAGTTGTGGTATTCGAGTTGCTTCAATGTCAAGTGTTGATTCCATACCTTTCAAACGGTGTTCTCATATTGCTATGTGAATACTAATCCTTTTGATCATTGAGGTTGTCATGTTAATTCTTTTCCAACCGGTGCGCTTCTCTTCGAGATGATCCCATCATTCTCCCCATCCGCAAGATCAATTCTAAGTTTTCTCAATGGTGTTTGTTTCATCTGTCCCAAGTTGCATTTGTTTTCCCGTCCTCCCACCCTTTTCTTCAAGGACTCAGATTTCTTAATCGGGTATCCATTTTATTGACGGGAAGTCTCTCCATTCTTTCCCGTCAATGTTTTTATCCGGTGATTCTCAGGAAGATACTAATGGAGCTTCACGTTTATTATTCTTCGTCTCTTTTCTTCTCCGGTGGATTTACCTCAAGCTTTCGGTGTTAATCATATCCTTATCCTCGTTCAAATGGTATCCCATGCCGGTGCCTCTCATAATTGTTCACCTCTCTCTATTCTTATTCGGAGTGCTCAAGATATCTCGGAAGATTCGTGTTTCCATTCTCAACCAGTTCAAGCTATTTGGAGATTATTATCTCATTCAAGTCATTTAATTCAACCGACGCAATCCCCCCTTTCAATCAATCGTTCAACGGTGTTTTCCTTTTGAGTGGGCCCTAATCCACAGGTCTTTTTCCAAGATCTTACCTGGCTCTTCTAATTTTCCCGGAGCTATTCCCAAATTCATTTCGAAGTTTGATGTAAGAATGAATTATCATCAGTCATATGTCCTTCTCCAAGATCTTTCAAATTCTTTTCATCGTTGGTTCAACCTTTCTAATTTTTCATCCCGGAGTATCTCAACAATTCATGGTGGTGTTTCTCATCGTCATTCTCGGATTTTGAACACCGAAGAAGAGTTCCTCTTAAATCCTTACCCGTTCTTCCAGAGATTCATGGTTCTAGCTTTATACCATCCTCTCATAATTGCTTTCGATTGTGAGAATTCTTTTCACCTATCCGGAGCATTTCATTAGTTGTTTCCATTTCTTTCCTCCGAAGGCCATCATGTCATAATTCTTCTTTCTCAGCCTTCAGCTCTTGTTCTCCAAATCTTACCGGTGAATCATTCAAATACCCTTTAATCAGTTCATGATCTCTTTGTTCTCTTGTATCTAAATCCCCTTAAGTATCTTCTTTCGTTTTCTAATTATCCCCGGTGAATTGTGCCTTTGCTATGTTCATTTTCAATTCTTTTGGTGGTTCGTTCAAGATTTCTCTTCCTTCATTATCGTATCAATTCATTCGTTCTTTTGCTGTTTCAATCCTACCAGTGGTTGTTGAAGACCTTCTCAAGTTTACGCTATATCTCTCTTAATCCTTTCTATGAGAATAAGTAATATGCCAAATCCGTTGCTTGTCATCAATTTAAATTGGTGAAGGATACGCATAACATAATTATTATTCTTGTTTCATCCAAGTGATTAATCCTTTCCTTCGTATTTTGTGCAGGAGGAATAAATTCTTGGCTTCTTGTTGTTCATCTTTTCTTTCTGGAGTTCCAAGTTCTCTCGGTTATATCATCGCGAAGCTCCTTCTAAATCATCGCAAGGCTTCACCTTGTGTTTTCAACTTCCCTTTCTTTCTATCATCCTTTTAGTACCGAAGTTCTTCATGGAGGCTCTACATGGTGGTTCGTCAAGGATTCTTTTCATTTTTCAATTGTTCTTCAAGATTTCTCTCGAAGTTATGACCCGCCAAGCTACACTCTAAAATAAACATGGTGCTCAACACATGTTTTTTTTTGTGTAGTTCAAGTATTCTTCTTCTTGCATATTGAAGTGCAGTTCTTTCTACCTTATCTTTTGAGGTGGTGTTATATCATTCTTGACAATATCCATTCGCATTTCGGGATTCACATGTTGTCAATAATGAGGTATTTTAAATCCATTAATCTCTTCGTTGGAGTTATCTTGGTGTAGATTTCACCTAAAGCCTTCCCTAAGGAATGTTGCTATTTGTGGTGATTATCAATGATCCAAGCTTTCTCCATATCCTTCTCGGTGAAAGAGGTTTTTCATCTCTTCGTTGATCTCAAGCAAGCAATTGTTTTTCATTAGTGGCAGAATTTCACCTCAGTTGTTGAGATGTTTTCATAAGCCCACTACAAGCTTACTCGTTTCATTGTTGGTTTTCCATCAACCCCGTTGTAACCTTCTTGGAAGGGTGCTTTCCAAGCTCATTTGTGGCAGAAGTTGGCATTTTCTTCTCCATTCTGTTATTTCCAATGATCTATCTTCTATTCTTTCTTCCGGAGGCATTGTGATGTTGCTCTCTTCACTCCTCTTCTCGTATTGAGGATCGTGTTTTTTTCATGCTTATCCATTTAACCGAAGTGTTGTGTCACCTCTTCATGTTCTTTTCATCTTATCAAGTTTTGCCTCTCTTTTCAACCGGATTACTGTCTGAAATCCTTCTTAACCCTTGTGCCATTCTTTCAATAGTTCCGGAGGCAGTGTGTTGTTGATTTCATCAAGTATCATCCCATCTTCTTAAGTTCATGTTCTATTCCTTCCATTTTCAACCGGAGTGTTGCCCGAATTCTTCCTCTCTCATCTTGTTTTAACCGGAGTGGTTTCGAATTCTATCTTGTCCATTAAACTCTTGATTCATGTCTTTGCAACCTTCAAGTTCTAATGTTGCTTCTTCCTCTTGTCTAATGGAGTGTTTTCAATCTCGTTCATCTCCCTTGTATTCTCTCTTTTAGTTTGTTCAATCTCTCACGGTTCATGGTTTCACTCTTTTGTCAAAGAAGCAACTTTCTTTTACCTCTTCCTCTTCCGTTTCTCTCCGGTGCCATCAAAGATCTCGGGACGAGATCCTCTTGTAGTGGTGGAGTGTTGTAACGCCCCGAGACCGACGCTCCAGAAGACTTCCAGCTATTCCGAGTTTTGCTGTGCGATGTATTTGTTTGTTGCATTCTTCTTAGCTTCTTTTGCATTGCATCATGTCATCATGCCATCATATCATTAATTTTAAAACTCATCTAAATAAATTGTATGGATCTTCGATCCATTTAAATCGAGGGAATGGTGACTTCTCTTTATAACATATCCTCCCAATATTAGGGAGCTATATTAAAATAATCCATTATTTGGAATTGATCATAACACACATGCAAATAAATCCCCATGCCTTTGTTATCTCAATTCTTGGTCTCTAACTTTGCCATATATCCTTTCATCACTTTTCCAAGCACCACCTAATTTCTCAACATTTTTTGGACCTTTCAAACGCCACTTCTTATTCAAACCCATTTGATTTTAATTCAAATGAGTTCGAATCCAATCTTCACCCATGCTCACATTCTAGTTTTCTTGGTTCAAGCTCATTTTTATGAGTCCAGGAAAATTGTCTTCATTCTCAAATTCTTTCCCTAACCCTCTCTTTCTTTTTCTTCCCTCTAATTTCTTTTCTGCTAAAGAGTTAGAGAAGAGAAAGGAAGAAGCCCAGCAGCCCAGTCGCCCGCGCCGGGCCATTTTCCTCTCAAGGCCCAGCTCTAACCCTAGCCCCTCACCACGCTCTCTCCTGATCCCCATCCCTCCCCCTCATTCCCGTGCCGCCGCCACACATTGATGCCAGGGAAACCGCTCGATCCATCGCTCCCGCCGCCCGCCAACGCCCCGCGCCTGACCCTCCCCTCGCTCCCGCGGCCGCTCCCCTCGATCCCCCCTTCCTCCTGACGCCGCCATAGAGAGAGGGTAGCGTGCGCCCTCATCCCGATCCCCACGCTTGCAAGCCCGCGCCTCCCGATCAATGTCATCGCCGCTCCGGCCTACGAGGACCCCCCTTGTGCTGCCAAGAGGAGAGCTCCTCGACCTTGCGCCATGCTCCTTCCTCCTGAGCCTCTCCCTCGAGATTCTCTGCCTCCGCGCCCGCAAGTCGTCGGCATTCCCGACGGCCTCGTCAGCCCCGTTGTTGAACACGGGCACCTCCAGGAGCTTCCCCGAGCTCCAGCAGCTCTCGCGTCGCCGTTTCCGCGACAACGACCTCCCCTTCCTCTGGTCCTCCTCCTCACCTCGTGCCCGGCGCCAGCCATGGCCTCCTCGCTGTCAAGCTCCACCACCAGGCTGCTGTCCCTCCCACGAACCCGCCTGCCTCCTTGACCTCTAGGCCACCCCGTCGCGCCCTTCTCTTTGCTGAGGCAGCCACCGGCGCCCCCAGCGCCTGCCTCTGCCATGGCCTTCCTCCTCCCGTGCCTGCAGTGACGCTGCCCTGCTGCAGCTGCTCTTCCTGCGTGCTGCCTTCCTCGCTGAGCCCCGTGGCATGGCCCTTCTCCGGAACTAGCGCCCCTCCATGGACGACCACCACTGCCTGTGCACGCCTCTGGATTTGTCCAAGTCCGATGATGTTTTTGTACAACCACGCTGCGGAGACCAAGACCACCAAGTCCGCACGGGAGCCCGAATGACTACTTCCACGACGATGCGAGTACAAGTACCCTCTTCGTGGGTTTCGCCAAGTACCACGACGCCCGGAGCCCTCGGATCCATCAAGTCCAACAACGACTGTGTACAACTACTGGCGACGCCGAACATCTACGGATTGTGTACGACTACTTCCACTACGGCCATGTACCACTACTTCCACTACCTTCATGAGAACGTCTACTTCCATCTACACCGCATCAACTCGTTCCGCTCCGAAAACGCACGCTTCAAAGGTATAACAACGAGACGACCGCCCGTGTATGAATGTGTGTTGTATGAGATGTACCATATGTTTGCACCGTGTCCGAATTGTCACTCGTTTCCATGCCACCGTCATGTGGGACACCCGGTATCCGGGATCACTCCCCATCTCTTGCGTGTTCCACACATCCGCACACTTCTCTTTTGCATCGGTATCTCAATCGAGTTACCGGGATCGAAATGTTGCCGTGGTATCATTTTCGGATTCGTTGTTGTGGCACGCTTTTCGTTCCGCCATGGTGACCAAATGCTTCATAACATGCTAATGTCAGCATTTTCATAAAAATTGCATAAAACTTGCATATGTCATCCACATCATGATAACAACATTTAAATGCTTAAAAATTGTTGCTGCATTAAATTGCTAAATTACATATGGGGATTTTCCGGAATTGTTGTTTGTTGTTTCCGGCCTCATTTAAACTTGCCTAAATAGTTAGTTCAATTATGTTTCACCTCTTGCCATGTTTGACAATATTTAATATTGTTGTTTAGCCTAAATGAGCGAGAACTAAATATTTGATGTGTTGTTTCGTCAATATGCAACTCGTTGCATATTGAGCTCCACTTAACTTGTAGTGTTGTTTTTTGCACTTTGCCATGCCATGCCTCATTAAACCGGACATGCATCATACTTGTTTGTGCATCATGACATGTTTATGCTTGTGTGTTTACCATATTGTTTGCTTCTTTCCGGTTTGCTTCTCTCGTTAGCTTCGGTTTCGTTCCAGAGTTGTGAGGATTCGTTCGACTACATCCGTTTGTCTTCTTCATGGACTCGTTCTTCTTCCTTGTGGGATCTCACGCAAGATGACCATTACCCTCGATATCACTTCTATCTTTGCTTGCTAGTTGCTTCGTTCTATCGCTATGCTGCGCTACCTATCACTTGATTACCATGCCTCCCATATTGCCATGTCAGCCTCTAACCTTTTTCACCCCTCCTAGCAAACCGTTGCTTGGCTATGTTACCGCTTTGCTCAGCCCCTCTTATAGCATTGTTAGTTGCAGGTGAAGTTGAAGATTGCTCCATGATGGACAGGATTATGTTGGGATATCACAATATCTTTGATATTGTTAATGCATCTATATACTTGGTAAAGGGTGGAAGACTCGGCCTTATGCCTGGTGTTTTGTTCCACTCTTGCCGCTCTAGTTTCCATCATACCGGTGTTATGTTCCCGGATTTTGCGTTCCTTACGCGGTTGGGTGATTTATGGGTCCCCGTTGACAGTTCGCTTTGAATAAAACTCCTCCAGCAAGGCCCAACATTGCTTTTAACATTTTCCACCTAAGCCTTTTTCCCTTGGGTTCTGCAGACTCAATGGTCATCTTTATTTTACCCCCCCCCGGGCCAGTGCTCCTTCGAGTGTTGGTCCAAACTAGAGCACCATGCGGGACCATTCCTTGGCAACTTGGATTATGTCGGTACCTATACGCTTCGCTTATTCGATGTGCCCTGAGAACGAGATATGTGCAGCTCCTATCGGGATTTGTCGGCACAACGGGTGGTCTTGCTGGTCTTGTTTTACCATTGTCGAAATGTCTTGTAAACCGGGATTCCGAGTCTGATCGGGTCTTCCTGGGAGAAGGAATATCCTTCGTTGACCGTGAGAAGGAATAAACTTTCGAAAGCCGTGCCCGCGGTTATGTGGCAGATGGGAATTTGTTAATGTCCGGTTGTAGATAACTTGACACCAGATCTGAATTAAAACGCATCAACCGCGTGTGTAGCCGTGATGGTCTCTTTTCGGCGGAGTCCGGGAAGTGAACACGGATTTGGGTAATGTTTGATGTAAGTAGGAGTTCAGGATCACTTCTTAATCATTGCTAGTTCACCACCGTTCCGTTTGCTCTCTTCTCGCTCTTATTTGCGTATGTTAGCCACCATATTTGCTTAGTGCTTGCTGGAACTCCACCTCATTACCACTTCCTACCCATAAGCTTAAATAGTCTTGATCTTGCGGGTTTTTGAGATTGCTGAGTCCTCGTGACTCACCAGATACTATCACAACAGTTGCAGGTGCCGGGTTATCTTCTTTTCTTTTGGCTTCGTACGTACTCGGACTATGTGTGTACTCTGAATGATGTATGATTTATTAATGTTCATTGTGTGAAGTGGCGATTGTAAGCCAACTCTTTATCCCAGTCTTGTTCATTACATGGGATTGTGTGAAGATGACCCTTCTTGCGACAAAACCAAAATGCGGTTATGCCTCTAAGTCGTGCTTCGACACGTGGGAGATATAGCCGCATCGTGGGTGTTACAGGGGCTTAGCTGCAGTCCGGTGCTCGCCTAAGTATTCAAAATCCTACCAAGTGGTGAGCAAACCTCCCACTTGGGGGCTTAACTGCAGTCCGGTACTTGCCTAAGTATTACAAATCCTACCGAGTGGCGAGTGGTACGGGTCGACCACGACCCCCCCGGGCTGCACCGTCAAGAAGAAGGACGAGATTGTGCACACCGCCGCCGCTTTCAGGGATGTCAAGACCGTTGCTGAATGCCTCGCTGATGAGCTGATCAATGCTGCCAAAGGCTCACCCAACAACTAGCTGCTTTCAGGGACATCAAGACCATTGCCGAGTGCCTTGCCGATGAGCTGATCAATACCGCTCAAGGCTTCTCGTCGGGAGCTGCATCAGGGGTACAAAGACAACATATTCAAAGATAAGCTAAGTTCAGATAAATCCAAAGGTTCCTAACAGCGAATTCAAAGTACTCGGGCGTCAGGCCCAAAGGAGTTTTAACAATTACAGGTCCACTCGGGATTCAGAGGCAAATAAGGGTAAAGCATAATGTTTTTTGTCCTTCACTCGGCGGGAGAAGGACTGGCTGGATCGCAGAAGCTGTCGAGGTCAATGTTGTCTGCTATGCGAGTGGCAGCCTCAAGGAAGGTGTCCATGAAAGACTGGAAGGTGTGCTTCTTGGTGTTTGCAACCTTGAGGGTCACAAGCTTCTCTTCTTTAGCCTCCTTGCAGAGCACTCGAACAAACGACAGGGCGACGTCAGCACCACAGCGGGCGGATGACTTCTTCCACTCTTGCACTCGGCCAGGAATCTGATCGAGTCGAGTCATCAGCGACTCGAGGTCATGAGAAAGCTCCGCCCGAGGCCAGAGTTCAGCATCCACTCGGGTCATCGCAGCCTTCAGTCAAGCCAGATAGGCAACAGCACCATCCAAGCGTGATTCCAACAGCAGCAAGTCCATCGCAATGTCATCCTTCACATGACAATTGATGGGGTCGAGACCTGTCTCAACCCGCCCAGTCTCGGCCTCAAAGTCCTGACAAAATTGTGCACAATCGAAGAAAATAGTGAGTCGACGGCATAACAATATATTCCAATCGGCAGCAATCAGTCAGTTTAGCAACAATACCTTCAAGTTTTAGGACCAATTTTGCAGCAAGCTGTCCCAGATAGGACTCCAGCTCGCCCGTTGGCGGTCTTCAACTTCGCGTTCTCCTCTTCCAACTTGCTGACTGATGCTAGCTTCTTGTCTGCAAGCGTTTGTTGGGGAACGTTGCAGAAAATTAAAATTTTTCCTACGGCTTCACCAAGATCCATCTATGAGTTCATCTAAGCAACGAGTCAAGGGAGAGAGTTTGCATCTACGTACCACTTGTAGATCGCGTGCGGAAGCTTGCAAGGTGATGATGTAGTCGTACTCGACGTGATTCGAATCACCGATGACCAAGTGCTGAACGGACAGCACCTCCGCGTTCAACACACGTACGGTACGGGAGACGTCTCCTCCTTCTTGATCCAGCAAGGGGGAAGGAGAGGTTGAGGAAGACAGCTCCACCGGCAGCACGACGGCGTGGTGATGGTGGAGAGGCAGTACTCCGACAGGGCTTCGCCAAGCACACGACGGAGGAGGAGAGGTGTTGGGGAGGGGAGGGCTGCGCCTTGGAGGGTGGTGCGGCTGCCCTCCCCTCACCCCTCTATTTATAGGGGGAAGGGAGAAGGGGGCCGGCCCC
>NC_041389.1:385336166-385342289 GCF_002162155.2 Triticum dicoccoides | reverse complement strand
ACTCTTACGGTATCCGGGAGTTACACGATCTCATGGTCGAAGGAAGAGATACTTGACACTGGCAAAGCTCTAGCAAAACGAACTACACGATCTTTTATGTTATGCTTAGGATTGGGTCTTGTCCATCACATCATTCTCCTAATGATGTGATCCCGTTATCAACGACATCCAATGTCCATAGTCAGGAAACCATGACTATCTGTTGATCACAACGAGCTAGTCAACTAGAGGCTCACCAGGGACATATTGTGGTCTAAGTATTCACACGTGTATTACGATTTCCGGATAATACAGTTATAGCATGAATAAAAGACATTTATCATGAACATTGAAATATAATAATACTTTTATTATTGCCTCTAGGGCATATTTCCAACAGTCTCCCACTTGCACTAGAGTCACCAATCTAGTTACATTGTGATGAATTGAACACCCATAGAGTTCTGGTGTTGATCATGTTTTGCACGTGAGAGAGGTTTAGTCAGCGGATCTGCGACATTCAGATCCGTGTGCACTTTGCAAATCTCTATGTCTCCATCTTGAACATTTTCACGGATGGAGTTGAAACGACGCTTGATGTGCCTGGTCTTCTTGTGAAACCTGGGCTCCTTGGCGAGGGCAATAGCTCCAGTGTTGTCACAGAAGAGTTTGATCGGCCCCGACGCATTGGGTATGACTCCTAGGTCAGTGATGAACTCCTTCACCCAAATCGCTTCATGCGCTGCCTCCGAGGCTGCCATGTACTCCGCTTCACACGTAGATCCCGCCACGACGCTCTGCTGGCAGCTGCACCAGCTTACTGCTCCACCATTCAACATATACACGTATCCGGTTTGTGACTTAGAGTCATCCAGATCTGAGTCGAAGCTAGCGTCGACGTAACCCTTTACGACGAGCTCTTCGTCTCCTCCATAAACGAGAAACATGTCCTTCGTGCTTTTCAGGTACTTCAGGATATTCTTGACCGCTGTCCAGTGTTCCTTGCCGGGATTACTTTGGTATCTTGCTACCAAACTTACGGCAAGGTTTACATCGGGTCTGGTACACAGCATGGCATACATAATAGATCCTATGGCTGAAGCATAGGGGATGGCACTCATCTCTTCTTTATCTTTTGCCGTGGTCGGTGACTGAGCCGAGCTCAATCTCACACCTTGTAACATAGGCAAGAACCCCTTCTTGGACTGATCCATTTTGAACCTCTTCAAAATCTTATCAAGGTATGTGCTTTGTGAAAGACCTATGAGGCGTCTCGATCTATCTCTATAGATCTTGATGCCTAATATATAAGCAGCTTCTCCAAGGTCCTTCATTGAAAAACACTTATTCAAGTAGGCCTTAATGCTGTCCAGAAATTCTATATTATTTCCCATCAAGAGTATGTCATCTACAGAGCTCCCACTCACTTTCTTGTAAACGCAGGCTTCTCCATAAGTCTGCATAAACCCAAACGCTTTGATCATCTCATCAAAGCGAATGTTCCAACTCCGAGATGCTTGCACCAGTCCATAAATGGATCGCTGGAGCTTGCATACTTTGTTAGTGTTCCGAGGATCGAAAAAACCTTCCGGCTGCATCATATACAGTTCTTCCTTAAGATGCCCGTTAAGGAATGCCGTTTTGACGTCCATTTGCCATATCTCATAATCATAGTATGCGACAATTGCTAACATGATTCGGACGGACTTCAGCTTCGCTACGGGAGAGAAAGTCTCGTCGTAGTCAATCCCTTGAACTTGTCGATAACCCTTAGCGACAAGTCAAGCTTTATAGATCGTAACATTACCATCCGCGTCCGTCTTCTTCTTAAAGATCCATTTGTTTTCTATCGCTCGCCGATCATCGGGCAAGTCTGTCAAAGTCAATACTTTGTTTTCATACATGGATTCTATCTCGGATTTCATGGCTTCAAGCCATTTGTTGGAGTCCGGGCCCGCCATCGCCTCTTCATAGTTCGAAGGTTCATTGTTGTCTAACAACATGATTTCCAGGACAGGGTTGCCGTACCACTCTGGTGCGGAACGTGTCCTTGTGGACCTACGAAGTTCAGCAGTAACTTGATTCGAAGTACCTTGATCATCATCATTGTTTTCCTCTTCAGTTGGTGTGGGCATCACAGGAACGGTTTCCTGCGCTGCGCCATTTTCCCGCTCAAGAGGTAGTACTTCATCGAGTTCTACTTTCCTCCCACTTACTTCTTTCGAGAGAAACTCTTTTTCCAGAAAGCATCCGTTCTTGGCAACAAAGATCTTGCCTTCGGATCTTAAGTAGAAGGTATACCCGACAGTTTCCTTAGGGTATCCTATGAATACGCATTTTTCCAACTTGGGTTCGAGCTTTTCAGGTTGAAGTTTCTTGACATAAGCATCGCATCCCCAAACTTTTAGAAACGACAGCTTAGGTTTCTTTCCAAACCATAATTCATACGGTGTCGTCTCAACGGATTTAGACGGTGCCCTATTTAAAGTGAATGTAGCTGTCTCTAGAGCGTATCCCCAAAATGATAGCGGTAAATCGGTAAGAGACATCATAGACCGCACCATATCCAATAGGGTGCGATTACGACGTTCGGACACACCGTTTCGCTGAGGTGTTCCAGGCGGCATGAGCTGTGAAACGATTCCACATTTCCTTAAGTGTGTACCAAATTCGTGACTTAAGTATTCTCCTCCACGATCTGATCGTAAGAATTTTATCTTTCGGTCACGTTGATTCTCTACCTCATTCTGAAATTCCTTGAACTTTTCAAAGGTCTCAGACTTGTGTTTCATTAAGTAGACATACCCATATCTACTCAAGTCATCTGTGAGAGTGAGAGCATAACAATATCCTCCGCGAGCCTCAACGCTCATTGGACCGCACACATCGGTATGTATGATTTCCAATAAGTTGGTTGCTCGCTCCATTGTTCCGGAGAACGGAGTCTTGGTCATTTTGCCCAAAAGGCATGGTTCGCATGTGTCAAACGATTCATAATCAAGAGACTCTAAAAGTCCATCGGCATGGAGCTTCTTCATGCGCTTGACACCAATGTGACCAAGGTGGCAGTGCCACAAGTATGTGGGACTATCGTTATCAACTTTAAATCTTTTGGCATCTACACTATGAACATGTGTAATATTACGCTCGAGATTCATTAAGAATAAACCATTGACCATCGGAGCATGACCATAAAACATATCTCTCATATAAATCGAACAACCATTATTCTCAGACTTAAATGAGTAGCCATCTCGTATTAAACGAGATCCAGATACAATGTTCATGCTCAAACTTGGCACTAAATAACAATTATTAAGGTTCAAAACTAATCCCGTGGGTAAATGTAGAGGCAGCGTGCCGACGGCGATCACATCGACTCTGGAACCATTCCCGACGCGCATCGTCACCTCGTCCTTCGCCAGTCTCCGTTTATTCCGCAGCTCCTGCTGTGAGTTACAAATATGAGCAACGGCACCGGTATCAAATACCCAGGAGTTACTAAGAGTACTGGTAAGGTACACATCAATCACATGTATATCAAATATACCTTTGGTGTTGCCGGCCTTCTTATCCGCTAAGTATTTGGGGCAGTTCCGCTTCCAGTGACCCTTCCCCTTGCAATAAAAGCACTCAGTCTCAGGCTTGGGTCCATTCTTTGACTTCTTCCCGGTAACTGGCTTACCAGGCGCGGCAACATCCTTGCCGTCCTTCTTGAAGTTCTTCTTACCCTTGCCCTTCTTGAACTTAGTGGTCTTATTGACCATCAACACTTGATGTTCTTTCTTGATTTTAGCCTCTGTTGACTTCAGCATCGAGAACACTTCAGGAATGGTCTTTTCCATCCCTTGCATGTTGTAGTTCATCACAAAGCTCTTGTAGCTTGGTGGGAGCGACTGGAGGATTCTGTCAATGACCGCCTCGTCTGGGAGGTTAATGTTCAGCTGGGTCATACGGTTGTGCAACCCAGACATCTTCAGGATGTGCTCACTGACAGAACTGTTTTCCTCCATCTTACAACTGTAGAACTTGTCGGAGACATCATATCTCTCGACCCGGGCATGAGCTTGAAAAACTAGTTTCAGCTCGTCGAACATCTCATATGCTCCGTGGTGCTCAAAACGCTTTTGGAGCCCCGGTTCTAAGCTGTAAAGCATGCCGCACTGAACGAGGGAGTAATCATCAGCGCGAGTTTGCCAAGCATTCATAATGTCTTGGTTCTCTGGGATGGGAGCGTCACCTAGCGGTCCTTCTAGGACATATTGTTTCCTGGCAGCTATGAGGATGATCCTCAGGTTCCGGACCCAGTCCGTATAGTTGCTGCCATCATCTTTCAGCTTGGTTTTCTCTAGGAACGCGTTGAAGTTCATGTTGACATTAGCGTTGGCCATTGATCTACAAGACATATTTGCAAAGGTTTTAGACTAAGTTCATGATAATAAAGTTCTAATCAAATTATGAACTCCCACTTAGATTAGACATCCCTCTAGTCATCTAAATGTTACACGATCCGAGTCGACTAGCCCGTGTCCGATCATCACGTGAGACGGACTAGTCATCGTCGGTGAACATTCTCATGTTGATCGTATCTTCCATACGACTCGTGTTCGACCTTTCGGTCTCCGTGTTCCGAGGCCATGTCTGCACATGCTAGGCTCGTCAAGTTAACCCTAAGTGTTTTCGCTGTGTAAAACTGTCTTACACCCGTTGTATGTGAACGTAAGAATCCATCACACCCGATCATCACGTGGTGCTTAGAAGCGACGAACTGTAGCAACGGTGCACAGTTAGGGGAGAACACTTCTTGAAATTTTTGTAAGGGATCATCTTATTTACTACCGTCGTCCTAAGTAAACAAGATGCATAATCATAATAAACATCACATGTAATTATATAGTTGTGACATGATATGGCCAATATCATATAGCTCCATTGATCTTCATCTTCGGGGCTCCATGATCATCTTGTCACCGGCTTGACACCATGATCTCCATCATCATGATCTCCATCATCGTGTCTTCATGAAGTTGTCACGCCAACGACTACTTCTACTTCTATGACTAACATTTAGCAATAAAGTAAAGTAGTTTACATGGCGTTATTCAATGACACGCAGGTCATACAAAAAATAAAGACAACTCCTATGGCTCCTGCCGGTTGTCATACTCATCGACATGCAAGTCGTGAATCCTATTACAAAGAACATGATCTCATACATCACAATTCATCATTCATCACAACTTCTGGCCATATCACATCACATGATCAATCGCTGCAAAAACAAGTTAGACGTCCTCTAATTGTTGTTGCGTCTTTTACGTGGCTGCAATTGGGTTCTAGCAAGAACGTTTTCTTACCTACGAATCACCACAACGTGATTTTGTCAACTTCTATTTACCCTTCATAAGGGCCCTGTTCATCGATTCCGCTCCAACTAAAGTGGGAGAGACAGACACCCGCCAGCCACCTTATGCAACTAGTGCATGTCAGTCGGTGGAACCGGTCTCACGTAAGCGTACGTGTAAGGTTGGTCCGGGCCGCTTCATCCCACAATACCGTTGAGCAAGAAAAGACTAGTAGAGGCAAGTAAGATGACAAAATCCACGCCCACAACAAATTGTGTTCTACTCGTGCAAAGAGAACTACGCATAGACCTAGCTCATGATGCCACTGTTGGGGAACGTTGCAGAAAATTAAAATTTTTCCTACGGTTTCACCAAGATCCATCTATGAGTTCATCTAAGAAACGAGTCAAGGGAGAGAGTTTGCATCTACATACCACTTGTAGATCGCGTGCGGAAGCTTGCAAGGTGATGATGTAGTCGTACTCGACGTGATTCGAATCACCGATGACCAAGTGCTGAACGGACAGCACCTCCGCGTTCAACACACGTACGGGACGGGAGACGTCTCCTCCTTCTTGATCCAGCAAGGGGGAAGGAGAGGTTGAGGAAGAAAGCTCCACCGGCAGCACGACGGCGTGGTGATGGTGGAGAGGCAGTACTCCGACAGGGCTTCGCCAAGCACACGACAGAGGAGGAGAGGTGTTGGGGAGGGGAGGGCTGCGCCTTGGAGGGTGGTGCGGCTGCCCTCCCCTCACCCCTCTATTTATAGGGGGAAAGGAGAAGGGGGCCGGCCCCCTAG
>NC_041389.1:385295647-385336062 GCF_002162155.2 Triticum dicoccoides | reverse complement strand
CCCTCCCCTCACCCCTCTATTTATAGGGGGAAGGGAGAAGGGGGCCGGCCCCCTAGAACCCATCTAGGGGGGGGGTGCGGCGGCCTAGGGGAGAGGGGAGAGGGTGGCTTGCCCCCCAAGCCAAGGGGGGCGCCCCCTCTAGGGTTCCCCCTCAACCCTAGGCGCATGGGCCCAAGGGAGGGGGGTGCGGCCAGCCCACCAGGGGCTGGCTCCCTGCCCCACGCAGCCCATATGGTCCCCCGGGAGGGGTGGCCCCTCCCGGTGGACCCCCGGAACCCTTCCGGTGGCCCCGGTACAATACCGGTAGACCCCGAAACTTCCCGGTGTCCGTTTGACAACTTCCCATATATAAATCTTTACCTCCGGACCCTTCCGGATCTCCTCGTGACGTCCAGGATCCCATCCGGGACTCCGAAAAACATTCAGTAGTCACATACTAGTATTCCTAATAACCCTAGCGTCACCGAACCTTAAGTGTGTAGACCCTACGGGTTCGGGAGACATGCAGACATGACCGAGACGCTCTTAGTCAATAACCAACAGCGGGATCTGGATACCCATGATGGCTCCCACATGCTCCTCGATGTTGTCATCGGATGAACCACGATGTCGAGGATTCGATCAAACCCTGTATGCAATTCCCTTTGTCAATCGGTACGTTACTTGCCCGAGACTCGATCGTCGGTATCCCAATACCTTGTTCAGTCTCGTTACCGGAAAGTCACTTTACTCGTACCGTAATGCATGATCCCGTGTCCAACACCTTGGTCACATTGAGCTCATTATGATGATGCATTACCGAGTGGGCCCAGAGATACCTCTCCGTCACACGGAGTGACAAATCCCAGTCTCGATCCGTGTCAACCCAACAGATACTTTCGGAGATACCTGTAATGCACCTTTATAGTCACCTAGTTACGTTGTGACGTTTGATACACCCAAGGCACTCTTACGGTATCCGGGAGTTACACGATCTCATGGTCGAAGGAAGAGATACTTGACACTGGCAAAGCTCTAGCAAAACGAACTACACGATCTTTTATGCTATGCTTAGGATTGGCTCTTGTCCATCACATCATTCTCCTAATGATGTGATCCCGTTATCAACGACATCCAATGTCCATAGTCAGGAAACCATGACTATCTGTTGATCACAACGAGCTAGTCAACTAGAGGCTCACCAGGGACATATTGTGGTCTAAGAATTCACACGTGTATTACGATTTCCGGATAATACAGTCATAGCATGAATAAAAGACATTTATCATGAACATTGAAATATAATAATACTTTTATTATTGCCTCTAGGGCATATTTCCAACAGCGTTGTCTTCTCACGTGCTTCCTTCTGAGCAGCAGCAAGGTCCTGGTCCTTCTTCTCCAAAGCTTCCTTCATTTTCTCTAAAGAAACAACACTCTTCCGACGAGCCTGAAGTTGACGGTTTTCACTACGTACATCTGCTTGTGTGAAGTAACTTGGTTCAAAGAGACTGAGAGAAAACTGTAAAAGATGCGAGCTACCAAGTGGACAAGACATTCGATTGGTTACCTCCCATAATAGACGCTCTTCTTCAGCGGTCTTGAGGTTCTTCTTTGCGAGTTCAAGATCAAGTTCAACACTGACATGCTTCTTCTTTAGCTCGGAAAGTCGAGCTCCAAGATCACAAGACCTCTGCAGTCAGCAAGAAAGATGTGTCAGTCGACAGAAACAAGAGGCAACGACAGTGAAAAGTAACTCTAAGACTACTGCCGAATCAAATATTCAACAGTAGTCTCGGGGTCTACACCCAGTGGGTGCACTTAGCTTGCCCCCACTGGTTTAGATCAACACTCAGCAGGGTCTGCCCGGCATGAGTCAAAAAAAAGAGAAAAAGAAAATTCTAAGACCTCAACCGACTGCAAGAAGTCGACTGTGGTCTCGGGGACTACACCCAGTGGGTGCACTCGGCGTGCCCCACTGGTTCAGACAGATTACTAAGACTCAGTTCGAGTCAAGTGGAGCGGAAGTTTTCCTAAACTCTAAATAAAGGCGCACCCTAGTGGGTGACCGGACACAAATTAGTATTCAAAAATTCAGTCGGAGTTCACTGACCTGAACATTGGTCTGCAGGGCAGTGCTGGCGTTGTAAGCCATCTGACTAGCCTCGTTCATCACCTTCACCTGGTCCATGACAAGGTTCACCTGACAAAGAGCCTCCCTGGCAGCGCTCGGCGAGTCGTCCGGAGTCTGATATGCAACGAAGAGTGATGGATCCAAGGCGGTCGAGGTAGTTACTGGAGCGGCAGGAGTCGGAGCAGTCGATCCCGAAGGGCGATCAGTCGTCAGCGGGTTGGCGAACATGACGTTGGTCCGAGGCGGTTCTCCGGAACGTTTAACCACCGCCTCAAGCGCCGGCATCGACTGAGGGACTTGAAGTTCAAGCCTCCTCCTGCCTGAGCCCCCACTCCTCTTCCTCCTCTCCTGTAGAGGTGCTTCTTCTTCATCATCATCAGGGAGCACGACGACCTCTTGCAGAACTACAGAAAGAGAGAAATATCAGAAACTCTGCCGATTGGCGATCCACACGATTTCATGGAGCCTGGTCAAACGGACTTACCAGCTCGTGAGGTGGCCTCCTCGTCTCCTGGTGCCTTGTCGATGTCCATGCCAATGGCAGCAGAGGTGGGGCTAGAAAGATACATGATCCGGCTGGTCAGAACAAAAACTTCAGTTGACCTACGCAAACACAAGCGAGACACTTACCCTGAAGCAACAAGGACGTCCATCTTGATCCGTGGCAAAGTCTTCCGAGCCTTGGGAGGAACAACCTTGGGCTGTTTGGCTACCTTCTCCGTCGGCTCCGAAGTCGACGTCCGAGTGCGCTTCTGAGTGTTGGTACTTGGAGCCACGTTGTTCCCGCACCCTCCGGACGGGTCATGGTGCTGCTTGGATCGACATTCGGAGCACGGCGGCGAGTCAACTTCTTCCTCATCGTCCGACTCCTCGCTCTCCTCCTCCTCCTCTTCATCCGAAGACTCCCAGTCGCCACTCTCCTCTGCACTGGCCTCTCCCTCCTGGCCCAGCTCCAAAGCTTGTTCACCGTTGGGCATCGAACGCATCTCAGTGAAAACCTGCAGCACATACCAGTCGAGTAAAAGTCATTCGGCATCAAGTATAGTCAGAACGTAAAACGTGAGGCAGTCGGAACAAATAACATACCTTGTCGGGCTGATTGTCGTTGCCAAAGGGGATGACTCGCCTGGATCCTCTGGGGTTGTCCTGGTTTCCTGTGATGCCCTTCAACCACAAGGCCACGGTCTTGGGTGGCACCTCTTCTGGATGGACCCGAGCGATGTCATCAGGTCCAGTGTATAGCCACATAGGATGGTCGCGAGCCTGAAGAGGCTGGATTCGTCGACTGAGGAACACTTCCAGCAAGTCCAGGCCGGTGACGCCCTCATTAATAAATTGGACCACTTTCTCCACCAACATCTTTGTCTCGACGTTCTCAGCAGCAGTCACTTTCAGTGGAGCAGAGGTCTGAACACGGTCGAATGTGAAGTGGGGAAGGCCAGTCGACTGGCCTGGAGCTGCGACGTCCTGGCAGTAGAACCAGGTCGACTGCCAGCCTCTAACAGATTCAGGGAGAGTCATAGCAAGGAAAGCACTCCTATGCCTCTTCTGAATAACCAAACCCCACACATCTGGATGACATGGGTCTTTGAGTAACTCATTTTGGCTTTCTTGACCGACTGGGATCAGATGGTGAATATATGTTTGAAAAGACCCCAGTGCGGTCGACACCCCAAAAAGTTTTCACACATCAATATGAATGTGGCCAGATACGTGATGGTGTTGGGAGAAAAATGGTGGAGTTTAGCACCAAAGAAATTCAGGAATCCCCGGAAGAAGGAGTGCGGAGGGAGGAAAAAACACCTGTCGAGGTGAGTGGCAAGCAATACACACTCACCCGGTCGAGGCTGTGGTTCCATCTCCCCCTCCGGCAGCCTTGCTGAGGGAGTCCTGGACTAGGGGGTGTCCGGATAGCCGAACTATCATCATCGGCCGGACTCCAAGACTATGAAGATACAAGATTGAAGACTCCGTCCCGTGTCCGGAGGGGACTTTCCTTGGCGTGGAAGGCAAGCTTGGCGATACGGATATGTAGATCTCCTACCATTGTAACCGACTCTGTGTAACCCTAGCCCTCTCCAGTGTCTATATAAACCGGATGGCTTTAGTCCGTAGGACGAACAACAATCATACCATAGGCTAGCTTCTAGGGTTTAGCCTCCTTGATCTTGTGGTAGATCTACTCTTGTAACACACATCATCAATATTAATCAACCAGGACGTAGGGTTTTACCTCCATCAAGAGGGCCCGAACCTGGGTAAAACATCGTGTCCCTTGTCTCCTGTTACCATCCGCCTAGACGCACAGTTCGGGAACCCCTACCCGAGATCCGCCGGTTTTGACACTGACATTGGTGCTTTCATTGAGAGTTCCTCTGTGTCATCGCTGATAGGCTCGATGGCTTCTTCGATCGTCATCAACGACACAGTCCAGGGTGAGACCTTCCTCCCCGGACAGATCTTTGTATTCGGCGGCTTTGCACTGCGGGCCAATTCGCTTGGCCATCTAGAGCAGATCGAAAGCTACGCCCCTGGCCGTCAGGTCAGATTTGGAAGTTTGAACTTCACGGCTGACATCCGCGGGGACTTGATCTTCGACGGATTCGAGCCACAGCCAAGCACGCCGCACTGTCACGACGGGCATGATTTAGCTCTGCCGCCGGACAGTACCCTGGAGGCCGCACTCTAGCCCGCTCCGATCTTCAATTTGGAGCTGGCTGCGCAGATCGAGGACGGATGGCTAGACGCCGCCTCGGGGGCTGCAACCTCTACGGCGATAGAGCCGAACACTGACCTTGTCCCTCAGGAAGCTCGTGACTCCGAGGTGCCGAACTCCTTGCCGGACTCCGAACCTCCCGCGCCCCCTCTGATCGGATCGGATTGGGCGCCGATCATGGAGTTCACCGCAGCGAACATCTTTCAACACTCACCTTTCGGCGACATCTTGAGTTCGCTAAAGTATCTCTCGTTATCAGGAGAGCCCTGGCCGGACTACGGTCAGGACGGTTGGGATGCGGACGACGAAGAAATTCAAAGCCCACCCACCACCCACTTGGTAGCCACTGTCGACGATCTAGCCGACATGCTCGACTACGACTCCGAAGACATCGACGGTATGGACGACGATGCCGGAGACGACCAAGAACCAGCGCCCACCGGGCACTGGAAAGCCACCTCATCATATGACATATACATGGTGGATATCCCAAAGGATGGGAATGGTGAAGGAACAGCAGAGGATGACCCCTCCAAGAAACAGCCCAAGCGCCGGCGTCAGCGGCGCCGCTCTAAATCCCGCCACGGCAAGAATGAAGATTCCGGCACCGGAGATAATAATACACCGGACAGTGCCGAAGACAACCCACTCCAGCAAGATCCAGCGCAGGAGGACGGAGACGCCAGCCCTCATGAGAGGGCGGCAGAAGAAGAGGTAGAGGATTATATGCCTCCCTCCGGAGACGAGGCAAGCCTCGACGACGACGATGAATTTGTCGTGCCTGAGGATCCCGTCGAACAGGAGCGTTTCAAACGCAGGCTTATGGCCACGGCGAACAGCCTGAAGAAAAAGCAGCAACAGCTTAGAGCTGATCAAGATCTGCTAGCCGACAGATGGACTGAAGTCCTCGCGGCCGAAGAGCATGAGCTCGAACGCCCCTCCAAAAGCTACCCTAAACGCAAGCTGCTCCCCCGATTAGAGGAGGAGGCATATGAACTCGCATCACCAGGAGACAATACGGCTGACCGACCACTTCGTGGTCGCGACAGAGAGGCCTCTAGGCCCTTCACTAAACCCGTACCCCGGCATCGCTCGAAAAGCGCAAGGCCACAGGGCAACGCTCCGGACTTGCGAGATATATTGGAGGATAGGGCAAGACAATCAAGATCGATCTATGGATCGCGTGGGCGCCCCATGATACGTGACGACAACCATCGCGCCGGACACAGTAAGTCCGGCCGGGCCGAACAAAACAGACAAAGCTCTTTTGAGCTCCATCGTGATATCGCCCAGTACAGAGGCGCCGCACACCCACTATGCTTCACAGATGAAGTAATGGGTCATCAAATCCCTGAAGGGTTTAAACCCGTGAATATTGAATCTTACGATGGCACAACAGACCCCGCGGTTTGGATCGAAGACTATCTCCTTCACATCCACATGGCCCGCGGTGACGATCTTCATGCCATCAAATATCTCCCCCTCAAGCTTAAAGGACCAGCCCGGCATTGGCTTAACAGCTTGCCAGCAGAGTCAATTGGGAGTTGGGAAGACCTGGAAGCCGCATTTTTCGATAACTTCCAAGGCACGTATGTGCGACCACCAGACGCTGATGACCTCAGCCACATAATTCAGCAGCCAGACGAATCGGCCAGACAATTCTGGACACGGTTCTTAACCAAGAAAAACCAAATTGTTGACTGTCCGGATGCGGAGGCCCTAGCGGCCTTCAAGCATAATATCCGCGACGAGTGGCTTGCCCGGCACCTAGGACAGGAAAAGCCGAAATCCATGGCAGCCCTCACATCACTCATGACACGCTTCTGCGCGGGTGAGGACAGCTGGCTAGCACGCAACAATAACTTCAGCAAAAATTCTGGCAGTCCGGATTTCAAGGACCGTAATGGCGGGTCGCGTCGCAACAAAAACAAACGCCGCATTAACGGCGATAACAGTGAAGATACGGCAGTCAATGCCGGATTCAGAGGCTCTAAACCCGGTCAGCGGAAAAATCCATTCAAAAAAACTACTCCGGGTCCGTCCAATTTGGACCGAATACTCGACCGCTTGTCCCAGATACATGGCACCCCCGAAAAGCCAGCTAACCACACCAACAGGGCTGTTGGGTATTCAAGAAGGCAGGCAAGTTAATTGCCGAAAACAATGACAAGGGGCTGCATAGCGACGACGAGGAAGAGACCCGACCGCCGAACAATAGAGGACAGAAGGGTTCCCCCCACAGGTGCAGACGGTGAACATGATATACGCAACACACATACCCAAAAGGGAGCGGAAGCGTGCACTCAGGGATGTGTACGCGATGGAGCCAGTTGCCCCGAAGTTCAATCCATGGTCTTCCTGCCCGATCACTTTTGACCGAAGGGACCACCCCACCAGCATCCACCGTGGCGGATTCGCCGCATTGGTCCTAGACCCAATCATCGATGGATTTCACCTCACCAGAGTCCTCATGGACGGCAGCAGCCTGAACCTGCTTTATCAGGACACAGTGCGCAAAATGGGCATAGACCCCTCAAGGATTAAACCTACCAAGACGACCTTTAAAGGCGTCATACCAGGTGTAGAAGCCAATTGTACAGGCTCAGTTACACTGGAAGTGGTCTTCGGATCCCCGGATAACTTCCGAAGCAAGGAGTTAATCTTTGACATAGTTCCGTTCCGCAGCGGCTATCATGCCCTACTCGGACATACCGCGTTTGCAAAGTTCAACGCGGTGCCGCATGACGCATACCTCAAACTCAAGATGCCAGGCCCTCGAGGAGTCATCACGGTCAACGGAAACACTGAACGTTCTCTCCGCACAGAGGAACATACAGCGGCTCTCGCGGCAGAAGTGCAATACAGCCTCTTAAGGCAATTCTCGAGTCCGGCCGTTAAGCGGCCGGACACAGCTAAGCGCGCCCGGAGTAACCTACAACAAGACCACCGAGCATGCGTAGCAGTGCGGCCCCAACCCCAGCCCCTATAAAACGTCAAGATAGGTCCTTCGCGTACACCATTATGCTATGAAAATACCATGGGCATGGGGAGAGGGGCACGACCACGATAGGCCCAGACTGCGGCTCAACCACACCAGGGGCTCTCAAGTGTGTCGTTCTTTTTTTCTTTTCTTTTTCCTTTCTATTTTTACCCATAGGACTCCGTTCGTCAGACCTGTCCAGCAGTAGACTTGCCGAACTAACGATGCAACAGCCAGAGAAGAAGAAAGGCTACAACGAATATTCAGGTGGTCTCCATTACGAGCATTAAATCTGTTTTATGCACCATTCCGCAGCCTACCCCTGGAGGGGGACATGTTTAACAGTCCCATCCCTTGCTTATCGCACCATTTGTATCGTTCTGCACTTATAGAAGTTTTTCTTGAATAAGTAATGCAGCACCTTTTTGCTTCCAATTGCATTTCTCTTTTTATACATATGTTCATTTATGACATGTCGCATCCGTACATTTTGGTACGGCTAAATACACCAGGGGCTTATGTTTCCCGCATCATGGTGTGATAAGTCCGAACACTTTCACAAGTGCGGCACCCCGAACTTATAGCATTATATGCATCAGCTCCGAATCATCTCTTGGGTCAATAGTTGGGTTTTCCCGGCTCCCATGTTTTGGTACCTTATGTTCCGTTGTATCGGCTAAGGTAGCACAGGGAGAACCACTGCGATTGCGACCCAGTTGAGATGGGTTAACGCCTCAGTGGAGAAAGCTAAAACTGACCGTCATGATGAGGCGAGAGCTGGTCGCTGTTCGAGAGGTTTTTTGCGAGTCCCTAAAGACTTATGTTGCTTAGAGCGAGGAGCCGGTTTTTTGTCCGGCCCAGGCGTGGATAGCGCCCCAAATTCGGCCTTCCGAAGACTAGGGGCTTCGTCGAAATTTAAAATTATAGAATTCTATTGCTAAGTGAGAGTGTTCAAGCATTATAAGTCTGGTTGCCTTGTTCGTTGTGTTGAGCGCCTCCCTAGATGGACCCAAGTATGGGAACAAGAGTGCTCAAATTTATCCCGAACACCCCAGCACTCGTGGCGTGGGGGCTGAAGCCGACGACTTGCCATCTCTCAGATTTGATAAACAGCCGCATAGAAGGTAATATTTTAAATTAAAAAGTGTTGCTTAGCGCAAATGAACTAAGTTTTCAGTGCACAGGATAACAAATTGCGAGTCTACTCAAATATTACATCTTTGGAGCACTCACCCGCAATAGTGCGAGCGCCCTTCAGCACACTCTTATAATACATCTCGGGCGTGCGATGCTCCTTGCCCTCCGGTGGTGGGTCCGTCATGAGCTTCTGGGCATCCATCTTGCCCCAGTGCACCTTTGCGCGGGCAAGGGCCCGACGGGCACCTTCAATACAGGCGGAGTGCTTGATGACTTCAACCCATGGGCACGCATCCACCAGCCGCCGCACCAGGCCGAAGTAGCTCCCAGGCATGGCCTCCTTAGGCCACAGCCAAACTATGAGGCCCTTCATGGCCTGTTCGGCCGCCTTGTGGAGCTCGGCCAGCTGCTTCAGCTGGTCGCTAAGGGGCACCGGATGTCCGGCCTCAACATACTGAGACCAGAAGACCTTCTCCGTCGAGCTCCCCTCCTCGGCCCGGTAGAACGCGGCAGCATCGGACACACTGCGAGGAAGATCTGCGAACGCTCCTGGAGAACTCTGAATGCGGGTAAGCAACAGGTAATTAACACTCACATGCTTACTTTGCATCAAAAATGCC
Source organism: Triticum dicoccoides (assembly GCF_002162155.2). Classification (NCBI taxonomy): domain Eukaryota; kingdom Viridiplantae; phylum Streptophyta; class Magnoliopsida; order Poales; family Poaceae; genus Triticum; species Triticum dicoccoides. The sequence continues at coordinate 385,326,496 of NC_041389.1, read as the reverse complement.
TTACCCGCTGTTATTTTCTTCAACGCCTCGATTTCCTGGAGGGCCTTGTAGGCTTCGGCCTTAGCGGCTTTGGCACTCTCAAGAGCCGTTGCAAGCTCAGACTCTCAAGTCTTCGAGTCACGCTCCAAGCTCTCATGTTTTTCCACGAGAACCTGGAGCTCTTGTTGTACCTCCGCCACCCGCACCTCCTGCTTCTCTCGCTCGGTGCGCTCCGCGGCCGCATTGCGTTCGACCGCGGCCACCGCCTCTTTCAGGGTCACCACCTCGTTAGTGGCCCCTGCAATTCCCATGTTATCCTTGTCATTCTTTTTGCAACCAAAATCCTTTTCTGTAAGGTACAATTTTAATAAGGTGTTACTCACCTTCCTTGTCCTCGAGCTGCTTCTTGGCACGGCCGAGCTCGTTCTCGGACCGCTCGAGGCCTTCCTTCAAACTATTGACCTCCGCAGTCAGTGCGGCAGAGGTCAGCAGCGCAGCCTGCCATCCCATATCGACATATTTTTTATGACTCCTGCGTATATCTTCTTAGATCCTCAGTCCGGCTTTTCTTCCCGAACACCGAACCGAGCATCAGGGGCTACCGTCTATGCGGTACTATTTTACATATATCAAAATTCTTACCTCAAAGCCTGTTAGAAGGCTGCTGCAGGCTTCGGTCAGCCCGCTCTTGGCGAGCTGCACCTTCTGAATCACCGCACTCATAACAGTGCGGTGTTCCTCTTCGATGGAGGCGCCATTGGAGGCGCCATTTTAACAAGAGCTCCAGGTTCTCGATGGAGGCGCCATTGAGCGCCTCCAGCAAAGACATTATGGTTGGACGGAGGCTGCCAGTGTCACGGTCTTGCCCTTCTTACGAAGGGGCCGCCCGCCGGACTCCGGAGCCACTATGGGATCCGGAGCCGAGTCCGGTGCAAAGTCCGGGAGGTTGTCCTGCGACACCTCCAGGGCCTCCTCCTCCTAGCGGGTCCCTTCCCGGGATCCCACCTTGGCATCGTCTGTGTCACGGGGGGTGGTGACGGTCGGAAGAGAATCCATATCCGACGCACCTAAGGACCCGCTCAACAAAGCGGGAAGATCGTCCTTGGGCGGACTACAAGGTTGTATGCGGCATTAGAAAGACATTGTGTGGCAAAAAAATAAAAACCATGAAGTTATTCGGGAGTCCGGATACTCACGATCTCGCTAGGGGCTTGGCCCTTGGAGGCCAGTCCTCGTCGTCGTCACTGGCGTTGGCAGAGCAGTCCGGGGGAAGAGTTTTTCCCTTCTTGGACCCTTCGGCCTCCCTCGTAGGGGAGGCCTTCCTTTTCTTCTCTCCGCCCGCTGGGGGAGATGCTTTCTTCTTCTCCTCCTCACCTTGGTGAGAGGAGTTGGCCTAGGAGTCGTCATCCGATAGCACCTGAAAACGGGAACTCTTCCGAGTCCCCATGGCCTTCTTCTTGGCCTTCTTCTCCGGCACCACATGGGGTGCCGGGGCGAGCAGCCCCGTTAGGCGAGCGTCCGCTGGGTCCTCTAGCAATGGGGCCGGACAGATAGTCCGCTCGGCCTTCGCCAGCCAGCCCTGTCAAAGGTAGAGGGAGTTTAGATCACGCATAGAGTCAAATATGGAAAACAAGCATCCCGTAAAGGACAAAATCACTCACCTCGTCAGCTGGACGCTGCGAGCTGAATCCGCGATCTTCGGTAGCGGATGCGGGAGCCTCGGCGCCTTTGAATAGCACCTTCCAGACATCTTCGTACGTAGTGTCGAAGAGCCCGCTCAAAGTCTGGTGCTGCGCCAGATCAAACTCCCACATGTTGAAGCCCCGTCGTTGGCACGGGAGAATCTGGCGGATAAGCATGACCTGGACCATGTTGACAAGCTTGAGCTTCTTGTCCACCATCTTTTGGACGCAGGCTTGGAGTCCGATCAGTTCCTCCGAATCACCCCAAGTCCGGCCGCTCTCTTTCCAGGAGGTGAGCCGTGTGGGGATGCCAGATCTGAATTCGGGGGCCGCTGCCCATTCGGGGTCACGCGGCTCGATGATGTAGAACCACCCCGATTGCCACCCCTTGATGGTTTCCACGAAAGTGCCCTCAAGCCAAGTAACGTGGGACATCCGGCCCACCATGGCACCTCTGCACTCCGCTTGGCTGCCCTTCACAACCTTCGGCTTGATAATGAAGGTCTTGAGCCACAAGCCGAAGTGGGGCTGGATGCAGAGAAAGGCCTCACACACGACGATAAACGCCGAGATGTTGAGGATGAAATTCGGGGCCAGATCATGGAAATCCATGCCGTAGTAGAACATGAGCCCCCGGACAAAGGGATGAAGCGGGAAGCCCAGTCCGCGGAGGAAATGGGGGAGAAATACAACCCTCTCATGGGGCCTGGGGGTGGGGATGAACTCTCCCTCGTCGGGGACCGGTGCGCGATGTCGCTGGACAAATATCCGGCGTCGCGCAGCTTCTGGATCTGCCCCTCCGTGACGGAGGAGGCCTTCCACTTGCCTCCCGCTCCGGACATAGTTGGAGAAGGTTGAGGTGAGGAGTGCGGACTTGGGCGCTGGAGCTCGAGTTTGCAGAGATGGATAAGCCAAGGAGGAAGAAGGCACAGGTAAAAGGGTTGGATCTTTATCCCCTTATATGGGCAGTCGAAAACATGCGTCCCCACCGGCCTGATAAAACTCGCTTATCCCCCAACCGCCGCAATCAATGGCGCGGTTGGGTTACCCACATCCGTATTGATGGGAATCCCGGAATAAGGGGAACACGATCTCTGCTTCGACAAGACGTGCCAAGGAAACCGCTTCGCTAAACGCGCTGAGGCGGTACAATAAAAACAATTTAAGTAAAGGCTTGGTAGTGGTGTGACGTCACGCCATCAAATACGCCAACAGATTGAACTTGTGTAATACTATTCCCTCTATGGAGGTATGTGGAAATTATTTTTGCAGAGCCGGACACTACCCTGGTGTTCACAATCTTCTATAAATTATTCGGAGGAAGAACCCGCCTTGCAATGCTGAAGACAATATGCGCGCCGGACTCGTCGTCATTGAAGCCTGGTTCAGGGGCTACTGAGGGAGTCCTGGACTAGGGGGTGTCCGGATAGCCGAACTATCATCATCGGCCGGACTCCAAGACTATGAAGATACAAGATTGAAGACTTCGTCCCGTATCCGGAGGGGACTTTCCTTGGCGTGGAAGGCAAGCTTGGCGATACGGATATGTAGATCTCCTACCATTGTAACCGACTCTGTGTAACCCTAGCCCTCTCCGGTGTCTATATAAACCGGATGGCTTTAGTCCGTAGGACGAACAACAATCATACCATAGGCTAGCTTCTAGGGTTTAGCCTCCTTGATCTCGTGCTAGATCTACTCTTGTAACACACATCATCAATATTAATCAAGCAGGACGTAGGGTTTTACCTCCATCAAGAGGGCCCGAACATGGGTAAAACATCGTGTCCCATGTCTCCTGTTACCATCCGCCTAGATGCACAGTTTGGGACCCCCTACCTGAGATCCGCCGGTTTTGACACCGACACTTGCCGCTCCCTTGGCGATTAGCCCGGACTCCGCCAGCTCAACCAGATCTTCTTGCCGGAGCGAAGACCGGATCTAATCTCCCTGGATCCAGCCCGGCGGCAGCCCCGCGCTTAATGACGACCCATGGTTCTGGTTCTTGCCTTTCGCCGCCGCCGTCGACTTCTTTGCGCGCTCTAGGGCCGCCGTCTTGTCCTTCACCATGGCGGCGGAGCGGCAGCGTCGAGAGGACAAGAGCCAGGCGCGGTGGGGAAGCAGAGGAAGAAGAAAGAGAAACGGGTGTGCACAGTGCAGACGCCTCGGCCCCATCACCTTATAAAGGGTTGCTTCCGAGTGGCTGACGCATGGGACCAGGCGATCCTGTTTGATCCTGCAACAGTCACGCGCAACGTACATGGCGAAAAAGATGGCCCGGAAATCTAGGCATCACTGTTTATCCGCTCCGCCCGCTTCGGCGCTCCCCGTCCCGCGCGCTTCCCCTGATATTTCATATCCCGTGAAATCCGGGATATGCAGCAGTCAATCGCGCCAAAGATCCTGCGCTCTAATGCAGCACTCGACAGACGATGCTAGGAGTTCAGTCGACAACTCTCTGGATGGATCAACACGACCGAATCAGCGCTGAAGTACCAATATGAGTTTTTACCTCTTGCAGGACACGCTCACGAAAGCGCAGAGCTCAGAACAATTTCAACTTCAACCGACTTTCTGCTTGAACCTTCATCCATTCGGGGGCTACTGATGAGGATACGGACCTGGGGTAGGGTCATAGGCCTGACCTATACGTCCTACCAAAGGTCCCTACCCTAGAGAATAAGAAGTCCAAAAGACAACAAGAGACCCCCAGTCAAAGATGTTGAGTGCAATCCACTCGACAATCATGTCACTCGGGAGTCCTCCTACCTATTATCACTCGACCACCCAAGGAATCACTCGGCCAACCGAAGACCCAGAGTCACTCAGCATTGTAACGGCAGCCGTTCCTCCGTAGTCTTTAAGGTCATCAATAGCATTAAGGCTGGCGTTACCTGTAGCGCCCCTACTTTATGTACATTAAGCCCTTGTAATGGAGGATGGCTGGGGTCCTGGCGCACTCTATATAAGCCACCCCCTCCTTTGGGACAAGGGTTGGCACGCCCTGTAATATCACACACATAATCTAATTGACCACCTCCGGGCACCGAGACATAGGGTTGTTACTTCCTCCGAGAAGGGCCTGAACTCGTAAACTTCATGTGGACACCTTCACCATAGCTGAGATCTGCCTCTCCATACCTACCCCCCCCCCCTTCTACATTTAGTCTTAGAACCATGACACCTACCCCCCTGGGCATGCCTCCCTGCCTCATGGCCTCCTCGTTTCTTTCTTGACATCCACTCCAAGTCTCCTGGATTGCATTTGTTCCAAAAACAACTCTCCCGAAGGTTTCATTCCGTTTGGACTCCGTTTGATATTCCTTTTCTGCGAAACACTGAAATAGGAAAAAACAACAATTTGGACTCGGCCTCCGGTTAATAGGTTAGTCTGAAAAATAGTATAGAAGTTTATAATAAAGCCCATTAAACATACAAAACAGATAATATAATAGCATGGAACAATTAAAAATTATAGATACATTGGAGACGTATCAAGCATCCCCAAGCTTAATTCCTGCTCATCCTCGAGTAGGTAAATGATAAAAACAAATTTTTGATGTGGAATGCTACCTAGCATAATTCTCAAGGTAATTTTCTTTATTGTGTCATGAATGTTCAGACCCAAAAGATTCAAGACAAAAGTTTAATATTGACATAGGAGTAATAATACTTGAAGCATAATAACAAAGTAATCATGTCTTCTCAAAATAACATGGCCAAAGAAAGTTATCCCTACAAAATCATATAGTCTGGCTATGCTCTATCTTCATCACACAAAATATTTAAATCACGCACAACACCGGTTTTAGCCAAGAAATTGTTTTATACTTTAGTATTTTCAAACTTCTTCAATCTTCACGCAATATATGAGCGTGATCCATGGACATAGCACTATAGGTGGAATAGGATGGTGGTTGTGGAGAAGACAAAAAAAGGAGAAGATAGTCTCACATCAACAAGGCGTATCAATGGGCTATGAAGATGCCCATTAATAGATATCAATGTGAGTGAGTAGGTATTTCCATGCAACGGATGCACTAGAGCTATAAGTGTACGAAAGCTCATCAAAAGAAACTAAGTGCGTGTGCATCCAACTTGCTTTCTCGTGAAGACCTAGGGCAATTTGAGGAATCCCATCATTGGAATATACAAGCCAAGTTCTATAATGAAAAATTCCCACTAGCATAAGAGACTCTCTATCATGAAGATCATGGTGCTACTTTGAAGCACAAGTGTGGTAAAAGGATAGTAGCATTGTCCCTTCTCTCTTTTTCTCTCCCTTTTTTCTTCTTTTTTTGGTGGGCTTCTTTGGCCCCTTTTTTTATTTTGGATTCTTTGGCCTCTTTTATTTTTCATAAAGTCCGGAGACTCATCCCAACTTGTGAGGGAATCATTGCTTCCATAATCCTTTCCTCACATGGGGCAATGCTCTAATAATGAAGATCAGGACACTGTTATCTACTAACAACTCAAGAATTACAACTCGATACTTACAACAACATATGACTCTATATGAATGCCTCCGGCGGTGTACCGGGATGTGCAATGAATCAAGAGCGACATGTATGAAAGAATTATAAAGGTGACTTTGCCACAAATACGATGTCAACTACATGATCATGCAAAGCTATATGACAATGGTGGAGCGTGTCATAATAAATGTAACAGTGGAAAGTTGCATGGCAATATATCTCAGAATGGATATGGAAATGCCATAATAGGTAGGTATGGTGGATGTTTTGAGGAAGGTATATGGTGGGTATATGATACCGGCGAAATTTGCGCGGCACAAGAATGGCTAGAAATGGTGGAAGGGTGAGAGTGCGTATAATCCATGGACTTAACATTAGTCATGAAGAACTCACATACTTGTTGCAAAAATCTACAAGTTATCAAAACAAAGTACTACACGCATGCTCCTAGTGGAAGAGTTGGTAGGAGTTAACCATCACGCAATCCCGACCTCCACACATAAGGAACACAATAAATAAATAAATCATGCTCCAACTTCATCACATAACAGTTCACCATACATGCATGCTATGGGAATCACAAACTTTTAACACAAGTATTCCTCAAATTCACAACTACTCAACTAGCATGACCTAATATTACCATCCTCATATCTCAAAACAATCATCAAGTATCAAACTTCTCATAGTATTCAATGCTCTTTGTATGATAGTATTTATTATACCTATCTTGGATGCCCATCATATTAGGACTAATTTTATAACCAAAGCAAATTACTGTGCTGTTCTAAAAGACTCACAAAATAATATAAGTGAATCATGAGAGATCAATAATTTCTACAAAATAAAACCACCACCATGCTCTAAAAAGGTATAAGTGAAGCACTAGAGCAGAATTGTCTAACTCAAAAGATATAAGTGAAGCACATAGAGTATTATAATAAATTCCGATTCATGTGTGTCTCTCCAAAAGGTGTGTACAATAAGGATCATTGTGGTAAACTAAAAAGCAAATACTCAAATCATACAAGACGCTCCAAGCAAAACATATATCATGTGGTCAATAAAAATATAGCCTCAAGTAAAGTTATCAATAGACGAAGACGAAAGAGGGGATGCCTTCCGGGGCATCCCCAAGCTTAGGCTTTTGGTTGTCCTTGAATTTTACCTTCGGGTACCTTGGGCATCCCCAAGCTTAGGCTCTTGCCACTCCTTATTCCATAATCCATCAAATGTTTACCCAAGAACATGAAAACTCAACAGAAAATCTCATGAGCTCCGTTAGTGCAAGAAAACAAACCACCACTTTAAGGTACTGTAATGAACTCGTTATTTATTTATATTGGTGTTAAACCTACTTTATTCCAACTTATGGATGGTTCATACCCCCCGATACTAGCCATAGATTCATCAAAATAAGCAAACAGCACATGAAAAACAGAATCTGTCAAAAACAGAACATTCTGTAGCAATCTGTAACTATCGAATACTTCTGGAACCCGAACAATTCTACCAAATTAGGAAGTTCTAGGTAATTTGTCTATTAGTCTTATGAAAAAAGAATCAACTGAAAGAAAGTTTTTGTGATTTATGAAAATTATTGTCGTGCGTGCAAAAGTTTTTGTTTTTCAGCAAGATTAGATTAACAAACATCGTAGGTTATCCTAAAGGTTTTACTTGGCACAAACACTAACTAAAACACAAAACCACATCTAACCAGAGGCGAGATGAATTTTTTATTACTAAACAGGAACAAGAAGCAAAGAACAAAAATTAAAATTGGGTTGCCTCCCAAGAAGCACTATCGTTTAACGCCCCTAGCTAGGCATAAAAGCGAGAATAGATCTAAGTATTACCATCTTTGGTATTCAATTCATAGGTGGCTATCATAATAGATTCATAAGGTAATTTTATTTTCTTCCTAGGAAAGTGTTCCATGCCTTTCCTTAATGGAAATTGGAATCTAATATTTCCTTCTTTGATATCAATAATTGCACCAATTGTTCTAAGGAAAGGTCTACCAAGAATAATAGGACATGAAGGATTGCAATCTATATCAAGAAAAATAAAATCTACATGCACGTAATTCCTATTTTCAACAATAAGAACATCATTAATACTTCCCATAGGTTTCTTAATGGTGGAATCCGCATGGTCTAAGTTTAAAGAGCAATCATCAAATTCATGAAAACCTAACACATCACACAAAGTTTTTGCAATCATGGAAATACAAGCACCCAAATCACACAAAGCATAGAATTCATGATCTTTAATTTTAATTTTAATAGTAGGTTCCCACTCATCATAAAGTTTTCTAGGGATAGAAACTTCTAATTCAAGTTTTTCTTCATAAGATTGCATTAGAGCATCAACGATATGTTTAGTAAAAGCTTTATTTTGACTATAAGCATGAGGAGAATTTAACACGGATTGCAACAAGGAAATACAATCTATTAAAGAACAATTATCATAATTAAATTCCTTGAAATCCAAAATAGAGGGTTCATTGCTATGTAAAGTTTTGACCTCTTCAATCCCAGTTTTACCAATTTCCACATCAAGATCTAAAAACTCTGAATCATTGGGACGCCTTTTAGCTAAAGTTGACTCATCTCCAGTCCCATATTTATCAAGATTCATATTGGAAAACAAAGATTTAATAGGGGACACATCAATCACTTTTAGATCTTCATCCCTATTATCATGAAAACTAGAAGAACTCTCTTTTACAAAGCAATCCTTTTTTGCATGCATTCTAGCAGTTCTTTCTTTGCACTCATCAATGGAAATTCTCATGGCTTTGAGATACTCATTGATATCATGCTTAGGTGGAATAGATCTAAGTTTCAAACAATCAACTTCAAGAGAAATTCTATCCACGTTCCTAGCCAACTCATCAATCTTAGGCAATTTTTCTTCAAGCAAAGCATTGAAATTATTTTGAGAAATCATAAAATCTTTAACTCTAATCTCAAAATCAGAGGGAAATTTATTAAAATTTCCATAAGAGTTGTTGTAGTAATTACCATAATTATTAGAGGAATTACTAGGAAACGGTCTAGGATTAAAGTTTCCTCTATACGCGTTGTTACCAAAATTATTCCTACCAACAAAATTCACATCCATAGATTCATTATTATTCTCAATCAAAGTAGACAAAGTCATATCATTAGGATCAATAGGAGCACTCTTATTAGCAAACAATTTCATAAGTTCATCCATCTTTCCACTCAAAAATTAATCCCTTCTATCGCATGAACCTTTTTACTAGTAGATCTTTCAGTGTGCCACTGAGAATAATTAACCATAATATTATCTAGGAGTTTAGTAGCTTCTCCTAAAGTGATTTCCATAAAAGTGCCTCCCGCGGCCGAATCTAAAAGATTTCTAGAAGAAAAATTCAATCCGGCATAAAAAATTTGTATGATCACCCATAAATTTAATCCACGTGTAGGGCAATCGTGAATCATTAATTTCATCCACTCCCAAGATTGCGCAACATGCGCATGATCAAGTTGCTTAAAATTCATAATATCATTTCTAAGAGAGATGATCTTAGCGGGAGGAAAATAATTAGAGATAAAAGCATCTTCGCACTTATTCCATGAATCAATATTATTTTTAGGCAAAGACGAAAACCAAGTTTTAGCACGATCTCTAAGAGAAAACGTAAATAGCTTCAATTTAACAATATCATTATCCACATCTTTCTCCTTTTGCATATCACACAAATCAACAAACTTGTTTAGATGTGTGGCGGCATCTTCACTAGGAAGGCCAGAGAATTGATCTTTCATGACAAGATTCAACAAAGCAGCATTAATTTCACAAGATTCAGCATCGGTAAGAGGCGCAATCAGAGTGCTAAGAAAATCATTATTGTTGGTATTGGAAAAATCACATAATTTAGTATTATCTTGAGCCATCGTGACAAACAATCCAACACACAAGCACACAAGAGGCGAATGAAAGAGAGGCGAGCGGAAAAAAGAGGGCGAATAAAACGGCAAGGGTGAAGTGGGGGAGAGGAAACCGAGAGGCAAATAGCAAATAATGTAATGCGAGGGATAAGAGTTTGTGATGGGTACTTGGTATGTCTTGACTTGAGCGTAGACTCCCTGGCGACGGCGCCAGAAATCCTTCTTGCTACCTCTTGAGTGTCGGTGTCAAAACCGGCGGATCTCGGGTAGGGGGTCCCGATCTATGCATCTTAGGCTGATGGTAACAGGAAGCAAGGGACACAATGTTTACCCAGGTTCGGGCGCTCTCGATGGAGGTAAAACCCTACTTCCTGCTTGATTAATATTGAAGATATGAGTAGTACAACAGTAGATCTACCACGAGATTGTAGAGGCTAAACCCTAAGAGCTAGCCTATGATGGTATGATTGTAATTGTGACCGGCCTTCTAAGGACCAACCTTTCTGGTTTATATAGACACCGGAGAGGGCTAGGGTTTACATGGAGTCGGTTACAAGGAAGGAAATATAATATCCGGAGCGCCAAGCTTGTCTTCCACGCAAAGGAGAGTCCCATCCGGACACGGGCCAAAGTCTTGAGTCTTGTATCTTCACACTTCAATAGTCCGGACGATGTATATAGTCCGGCTGTCCGGATACCCCCTAATTCAGGACTCCCTCAGTAGCCCCTGAACTAGGCTTCAATGACGATGACTCCGGCACGCAGTCTTATCTTCGGCATGGCAAGGCGGGTTCCTCCTTCCAAATACTCCAAGGTTATTATCGAACACGTAGGTCGTGTCCGGATCTGCAAAATGATCTTCACATACCACCGTAGAGAGAATGATACTTCAGCTGACAACTTTTTAAACGACGTGACATGTCCTTATGGTCGGGTCATTATCTGAACCGTTTTCCTACAACCAGCCACAACGTGTATTGCGAGGCGGTTTCCTTGACACATCTTGTCAAAGCAGAGATCATGTCCCCTTATCACGGGATTCTCATCAATACGGGTATGGGTAATCCCCCCCCCCCCGTGCCATCAATTGTGGCGCTTGGGAAGTAAGCGATTCTCAACAGGCTAGTGGGGAGGCGCACCGCTTTCATCGCCTCTATAAAGGGAAAAGAGTTCCCCATTCTTACCCACGCCTTCTTGCCTCCTCGAGCTCCTGCGCCCTAGTCCAAGTCTTCTCCGCACAGTTAAACATGTCCGGAGTAGGAGGTAAGTGGGTGGCTTCCACCGTGAAGGAGAAGAATATCGCAAGTCTTCGGGCGGCCGGATACTTAGCCGCAGACATAGCGCACCGGCTACGAGACGACGGGCAGGTCATTCCAACTCCAGGACCCCACGAGAGGGTCGTGTTTCTTGCCCACTTCGTCCATGGACTGGGGTTTCCACTCCACCCCTTCGTCTGCGGGCTCATGTTCTACTACGGGCTAGATTTCCATGATCTAGCCCCAAACTTCGTCCTAAACATCTTGGTGTTCATCGTCGTATGCGAGGCTTTCCTCCGCATCAAGCCTCATTTCGGCTTGTGGCTGCAAATCTTCTGTGTGAGGACGAAGATCGTGAGCGGCCAGCATGCGGAGTGTGGAGGATCCATGGTGGGCAAGATGCCTAACGTCACCTCGCTTGACGGCTCCTTTGCGCAAACCGTGAAGGGGTGGCAGTCGGGGTGGTTCTACATCACCGAGCCGCGCGACTCCGACTGGGCGGCGGCCCCTGAGTTCTGATCCGGAACCCCCATGCGGCTCACCTCCTGGGAACAGAAGGGCCTGTCCTGGGGCGAACCTACAGAGCTGACTGGACTCATAAACTGCATCAAGGGCATGAAGGACAAGAACATCAAGCTTGCCAACATGATCCAGGTCATGCTCGTTCGCCAGATTCTGCCGTGCCAAAGGCGGGCATTCCATCTGTGGCAGTTCGTCCCGGCCGAACACCAGACACTCCAGAGGCTCTACGGCATGAAGCACAAAAACGCCATATCCGAGGACCGTGGGCTCCATGCCGCGTGGCATCCTATTCAGGTGAGTTCTCGGGCTGCCACCGGGTTTGGTTCTTCCCAATATATTCATGGGGGAGTCTTAAGTGATTATGTATATTTGTTCAGGATTATGTGGAGACAGTGGAGCGGATTGACTGTCCGGCTCCACTGCCAGAAAGCCCAGCTAATGCTCTCCTGACGGATATGATGGTCCCGGCGCCCTACAAGGGGTCGGAGAAGAAGGCCGATAAGATGGCCCCGGGGATCCGAAAGGGTCTCCGACGTAAGGCTGCGTCAGAAGCCTCGTCCGATGAGGACGAGGAATACTCCTCCCCCAAAGGGGAAGAACAAGAAGAGGAGGCCGCCCCATCCGGAAAGGACGAGGGGCCTGGAAGGGCGGACCAGGGGGCCAGGAGAGTCACCCGGTGCAAGGCCGTCATACCCTCGTCGGCTAATGACGACGAGGCGGATTCCTCCCGTGGAGGCGGAGGGAAACAAGAAGAAACTCCACCTCCCCGTATTGGGGGGGGGGAGAAAAAGAGGAACGCCACCCCGGAAGGGGAGACTGGGACGTCCAAGAAAGGAAAGGCGTCCCTTCCGGACTACTCCGCCACCGCCGCCGATAGCGAGGAGGGGTGGCTGCCCAGGAAGAAGCCCATAGTGCGATCGTAAGTATCCGCACTCCATCGTAATTTTGCTTCATAGTTTTGTTATAACGCCGAACTTGTATGTAGTCCGGCCAGGGCCCATCCCGAGGCATCGTCTTCGGATGGGTCTTTGAGCGATTCGGCGATGAACTCGCTCCCGACGGCCACTACTCCTCAGCCGGCAGATGACACGGAGGTGTTATCCGAAAGTCTCCCAGAGCGGGGGGAGGTGGCTCTGGAGGCGCCCCAAGGCAGCATTCCAGATGTCGGACACGCGGGGTTCAAGATCCCCGCGGATCGTGTTGGTGAGAGCCGCAGTAAGCTGGACTCTCAACCGAACACTGTTCCGGAGCCTTCAATGGTTCCGGACTTAGGCAGACAGCCCCTCGTTAAGGAGGGCGAGCGGTCTATGCCGAGGACTTCCACTCCGCCCGAGGCGCCGGATTGTTTGCTGGAAGCGCTTCGGGGCACTTCGATGGATGAAGAGCACCATACTCTTATGAGTGTGGTGATTCAGAAGGTTTTGTCCGCCAGGAGTGGACTAACCGAAGCCTGCACCAGCCTCCTGACAGGCTTTTAGGTAAGTAATAAAAATATGTGAAATTACCACCCGATAGGTAGTAGCCCCTGATACTCTGTTTGGTGTTTGGAAGGAAAAACCAAACGGAGGGTCAATTATAATCCGCAGGAGTTTAACAATAAGTTTGAATTTGAATAAGAAGGTTGTGCTGCTAACCGCTGCGGTTCGTACGACCGAGATCGCGGGACTACAACAGGACCTGAAGCAGGGGCAGGGAGAGCTCGACCTCACGAGGAGGCAGCTCGAAAACAACAAAGGTGAGTAATTCCCCGCTCTCATATAATGAAGGATAGATAAAATTGGTTATTCTAACGACGAAGCGTCGTGATTTGATAATAGAGGCCACCACCGAAGGGGCATCTCTCAAGAAAGCGTTGTCCGAGTTTGAACACAAGGCGGCCTTGGAACGCAAGGAGCGCGAGAAGCAAGAAGCCCGAGTGGGCGAGGTACAAGAAGAGCTCCAGGAGCTCGGCAAAAACTTCGAGTTCGTGGAGCATGAGCTTAAGTAGAAAGAGGCCGAGCTTGCGAAGGCCCTTGCAAGTATAAAAGATGCCAAGGCCAAAGCCGAGAAGGCACGGCAGGAAATCTAGGAGGCCAAAAAGATAACGGCGGGTAAGAAATTCTTTATGCAAAGCAAACATGTGGAGGAGGCGTTTCTTTTACTTACCTGAGTCCGGAGCTCTCCAGGGGCATTCGCAGATCTGCCATGCAGTGTATCAGATGCCGCGGAGTTCTACCGTGCTCAGGAGGGGAGCTCAACGGAGAAGCTGTTCTGATCCCAGTATGCTGGGGCCGAACATACAACACCTCTAAGTGACCAACTGAAGCAGTTAGTCGAACTCCACAGGGTGGCCGAAGTGGCTATGAAGGATTTCATAGTCCGGATGTGGCCTGGTGAGCCCCTTCCCACCAGCTACTTCGGCCTGATCAAGCGGATGGTGATTGCCTGTCCGCGACTTGAAGTCATCAAGCGATCCGTTTGCATTGAGGGTGCCCGCCGGGCCTTTGCCCGTGCGAAGGTGCATTGGGGCAAGCTGGATATGGAGAAGCTGGTGAAGGACGGGCTGCCGAAGGGCAAGGCGCATCGCTATCCGGAGAAGTATTATGATGGCGCTATGAAGGGTGCTCGCCTCCTGGCCAATGAATATACCAAGGACATAATTTTTGAATGAATTCACTTCTGTCATGTTTGTAATTTAAAGACGAAGTTACTTGTGCTATGTAGCGCTTTTGTTATTTAAAATATTACCTTCTGTGCGGTTGTTTATAAAATTCTGAAAGTAGGCCAGTCGTCGGCTTCCGCCCCCATGCAACTAGTACTGGGGTGTTGGTGGAAAACCCGGACACTCTTTATCCAAATGTTTGGTCCCTTAAGGAGGTGTCCGATGCAGCGAACAAGGCAATCATACTATGCGGCTGCCTGCGGCCTGCGGCGTGGCTCAAAGGGGGCCCAGCAAGGCCCATCTTCATCAACACAAGCTCAGGACCCTCGTGAGGGGCCAAGCCTCACGGGGCGGACGACAAGGAGCTTCCTCAGGCACAGTCTCATCAGGCTGGCTCACGAGGAGGCGGAGTGTTCAAGGCGGGGTACCTCGCGAGGTGCCCATGACGCAAGCCATGACGACAAAGGGCGCCAGCCCTCGCAGTGTCCTTCTTTCCTCTTTGGTGCAAGGGGAGCAAGCGCAGGCGAGAGCATCAAGCAAAGGCATCCATTTCGGTGCAACAAGACCAAGACTAGTCCAACGGCAAGATGGAGGTCACTGTGGAGCCCAAGCCGGCGTCACCACCATAGCCTTTGACAGGCGAGGACCAACTTTAGTTAGGATAAGTGTACCAGATGTTCCCCTTCAAAATGGCCAACTATTGGCGCCCTTCCCGCTCAATATTTGGGAAGAGGCCCAGGGCCTTTGCCTATAAATAGGACTAGCCACCATAGTATCTAAGTATCGAGAATCAACCCCTCCAAAGGGACAACACCACCACAAGAACAGACCCTCGTGAGGCTGTTCTTCCTTGTATTGTTCATCATCAGCCCAAGAGGCAATCCACCACACCACACACTGGAGTCTCTTGTGTTGTTCTTCTTGTAGTTTAGATCCTAGCGATTCGACGAGGAACAGGTAGGTAAAAGGCGAAACCTCCGCACGCCCCCAAGTGTTCGAACCTCAAGGGTCTGCCAGAACCCTAAATCCGACATTTAGCGCGCCAGGTAGGGGTGCTCCGGAATTCGTCTTTTGTCGCCCTGTTCTTCTCCGACCGTCACGACCATGTCTGACGCACGCTGGGTTCGCACCGAGCGCTGAGCCGCCCTCGCTTCCCGCGTCTCCCAGACGGCTCGCGTCGGCGGGCGCCCTCGTCGTTCCCCGTCTCCTGCCGTCAATGCCACTACCGTCCCGGCGGGGAACGAGCAGAAAGCATCGTCCCAGCACCCGTCCATGAGGCGAGATAGCCGCACCGCTACACCCTTGCTCACCCCTGCTGGTTCTTCGTCCCGCGTGCCCTGCGCGGCCATGGAGGCTCGAGCTGCGCTCATCGCGGCGAACGAGCTCCTGCGATACTGCCCAATTAACGACGTCTACAAAGAATGGCTCGACCGAGTCGCCAAACTCGTCCGTGCCACTGGGGGCTCCCCCACGCCATCCTTCTCGCTGCACCGCGCCCCGCCATGCGCGGGCAATGAAGCTCCTGGGGCGCCTCAGGTGCCTCCCCCTCAAGAAGGCGCCCTGGCTCCAAGGCGCGCGGCCTCTGGGCGGAACCTGCCCCGTCAGGCACCAGTGCGGCAAGAGCAGAGCTGCCAAGAAGTCCGTCGCCCTCGAGAAGCTGCCCGAGCGCTCCCTGCTCCGGCTCGTCCCGACCACGCTCCTGCTCCAGCACGTCAAGACCCCGCGCTGCACCCATCTGCGGTGCACGGGGACCCGCAGGACCAAGCCCTTCGTCCTCCAAGGCCTCCCGTGGCCACAGCGGGCTGCCGCGCCTTCACCACCGAGCTGCGCACCATTGCGTGGCCCGGCAAGTTCAAGCCAGACCTGCCTCCTCGCTACGACGGCGCGGCTGACCCTGCAGAGTTCCTCCAGCTCTACGAGCTGAGCATTGAGGCTGCCAATGGAGACGAGAAGGTCATGGCGAACTGGTTCCCCATGGCTCTCAAGGACGGGGCCCACACCTGGCTCCTGAACCTGGCCCCAGGCACAATCTCCTCCTGGGACGAGATGCGCACCCACTTCATCGCCAACTTCTAGGGTACTCACGATCGGCCACCCGCCGTGAGCGACATGCGCCGCATCAAGCAGCAACCAGGGGAAACCCTGCAGAAGTACATCCAGCGCTTCAACAATGTGCGCCTCAAGATTCCCAAGGTGACCGAGGAGGCCATCATCTCCGCCTTCTTTGGCGGCGTGCATGACGTCAAAATGAAGGAGGAGCTCGCAATGCATGAAGATCTGTGCACTTCCTTGGAGCTGTTCAACCTGGCGACCAAGTGCGCCAGGGCTGAGGAAGGGCGTCTCTCCCTCCTCGAGTTGCCTGCTGCAGACCCAGAAGAGAAGAAGCTCTAGGCCAAGGACGTGAAGCACAAAGGGGCTGCCGTGCTCGCGGCAGAACCAGACACCAAGCGGGGCAGAGATCAGCCCGAATCCTCCAAGGGTTGTCGGTACTACGTGTACCATGACCTCCACACCCATAACACCAATGAATGCCAAGAGCTCAGGGCCGTGCGTGAAGGACAGACTGGCCGGCGTCCCGACCGCAGCGACCGGGGCTACGGCCGAGGAGGAGGAAGGAAAGCAGGACGCTGGGAAGACCGCGGCCCACATCAAGGGTGGCGCGACCAACCTTGCGAGGATCGCTGGCAGGACCCGCCTCGCGAGGGAGGCTGGAGGGATCAGCCTCGCGAGGATCGCCCGCAAGGTAACGCAGGCCTCCCTCCGCTACCACCGCAGCCAAGGAGAAATGAGGACCGTCATCAGGACGAAGGGGCTGGGGGCTTCCAGGAACGACGTGCGATCGCCTGCATCCTAGGCGGAGCTCAAGCCCCAGCCTCCCAGCACATCTTCAAGTAGTTCGCCCGCGAAGTGAATGCAGTCCTCCCCAAGCTCGAGGCCACGCGCCCTCTCAGGTGGTCGGCGTGTGCTATCATGTTCAGCTCAGCGGATCAACTCAAGTGCGCAGCCACAGCCGGAGTCCTCCTGATGCTTTGTTCCCCAATCATCAGCAATGTGCTAGTCACCAGGACCCTCATCGATGGCAGGGCAGGGCTCAACGTCCTGTCCGTGGAAACATTTAACAATCTCCAAGTGCCCTACAATCAGCTTCAGCCAACCAAGCCTTTCTCCGGAGTCACCGACGGCTCCACGGTCCCGATTGGGCAGGTCCGCCTCCCTGTCACCTTCGGGGCACGCGACAACTACCGCACCAAGCTCATCGACTTCGACGTCGCCCACATTCGCCTGCCGTACAACGCCATCCTCGGGTACCCAGCGCTGGCCAAGTTCATGGCCGTAACCCACCACGGCTACAACGTCCTCAAGATGCCAGGAAGTGGCGGAGTCACCACGGTACCCTGCGAAGAGAGAGATGCAGTGTGCTCCCTGGAGCGAGCCTTTCAGGCCGCGTCACTTGAAGACCCGGATCGCGGAAGAAGGAGGGTTCCCGAGGCCGCCCCCAAGAAGAAGAAGACATTGACCGGCCTGGCCCCTCAGGAGGCAGGTCCCTCAGGGCCCGCGCCTGCTCAGGGGGAGCCTCCTTCCATCGAATAGGGAAGCAAGCCCGGCGCCCTCCTCAGGCAGGGCTTGGGGGCTCTCCCCTGGAGGGCCGTCGACCTCGCCAAGGTCACGAGGGAGGCGCTTGGGCACCACGTGGAGGCGTGTTTCGAAGCACGTTTCCATCAAGAAGGAGCAAGGCAAGGAGTACTAAACCCTCAGGAGTTCGTCAGCAAGGCCATTCAGGAGCTACACGAGTCAAGGGTCATGAGAGGCAGCCGCCGCTTACCCACTATGGCCCCCCATCCAGGTGAGGATGGTGGGCTGCGCGTCTGCATCGACATACCAGGGCTCAACCAAGCCGCGTCTCAGGAGCGCCTCTAGCCTTCCCGAGTGGGACGCTGCGAGGGTCCGCCCCACAGCTACGTTCGCATGCCTTATTGCTCGCCGAATGCGGCTGCTGCATACCAGCGCCTCATGAGGGCCATCCTAGAGGCTCAAGAGGACAGGCGTTCCGCAGCCCTGGTGGAGATGGAGACGCTCCGCGAGGAGCCACCAGCGCCTCCGGAGCCTCCCGAGGCCCCAGGGCCTGGGGGCTCATGAGGATCTGCTCCCGCAGTCCACCGAGTCTGCTGCATCAACACCCCTTCGTCTTCAGCATCATCAGGTGACATCTTTCAAGTTTCATTTCCAGCTGGGAGCGCCCTCGGGGCTGCATTATTCCCAGGCCACGTGGGTCCGTCCCTATGGCGTGTATCTCTTTTATTTCATGTTCTTAGCTTACTTAGCTGGCGGCGCCCCTCGGGTTGCATTATCCCCAAGCCGCTCGGGTCAGACCCAGTGGCATGTACAACTCTTGCATTTATCTTAGGGCCATGTTTTCGACCCATCGTGCTTCTTATTTGGTGCCTGTTCATCGTACCTTTTCTTCTTGGATGTTGCAAGCTTGCGCGTTAAAGGGGGGGTGCCTGAGCATCGTGACTCAGGGCTCCTACCGGCTCTCCGGCCCTCACCCTCTGGTCTTGCCCACGGCATCGCGCCCTGGCATACCAGCGATGGCTGAGACCAGCCCGAGAGCCAGGACCCGAGGACGTAGAGTTTCGACATCTAACCCAGCTTGCGCGTTAATGGTGGGGTGCCTGAGCATCGCGACTCAGGGCTCCTACCAGCTCTCCGGCCCTCACCCTCTGGTCTTTCCCACGGCATCGCGCCCCGGCATACCAGCGACGGCTGAGACCAGCCCGAGAGCTGAGACCTGAGAACGTAGAGCACCGACATCTACACAAATTTGCAGGAACAGACTTCAAGATAAGGCCCAGCACCGAGCGCAACCCGCCTTGCGGTAGGGCCCCGTGAGTCCCGAGCTGGATCATGGGTGAACCAGTGCACCTTGCCAGGCCTTTCATGCCTCGACGCCTCTCCAAGGCAACTAACGGCTAACCGTCGATTGTCGCGGCGAACTCTTGTTTCTTTTGTGATGAGCTTGCAGGGTCCCCCTAGGAGCATCGTTATGCGAGGCCCTCACGGTGTCTTCTTCACCCTCGTCCACGCAACCCTCTTGCACGGTAAAGGGGGGGTACCTGAGCATCGCGACTCAGGGCTCCTACTGGTTCTCCAGCCCTCACCCTCTGGCCTTGTCCATGGCATCCCGACCTAGCATACCAGCGACGGTTGAGATTCGCTCGAGGGCCGGGACCCGAGGACGTAGAGCAGAAAGGGGAGCGAGGGCGAGGGGAGAGAAGCACGTGATGACCTCGCCAAGCAACCCCCCGCCGGCCAATGCATGGACCTAGCGCCGCACCAGGGAGCATTCCTGACCCTCGAGATAAGTCACTCTCCGGGAACACTAGCTATCGCAGCACCGTCCCTGCACTTAATGCAATCCCGTCTTAGCAACGTCTCTCTCCTTTCTCACCGAATGATGGCTGCTTGAGCGCCAAGGGGGACCTCCTGAGCATCGCGACTCAGGGGCTCTTACCGGACCTCGGGTCGCTCACCTCCTGGCCTTGACCACGCCATCGCGACCTGGCATACCAGCGACGGCTGAACCCGCCTTGGGACTGGGACCTGTCAGCGCAGAGCATCAAGCCCTCGCGAGGTCTGACAGGAAGAAACTAAGCTAAGACGGAATAACCATCTCGCACTGCTTCATAATGGGGATCATATTGACAAAAGGAGCTACAGACACCTTACAAGCCCCCACGGGGTGTGTTCTTGGCTCCTCGCAGGGACAAAAGACGCGTATCCTAAGGAGTCCTAACTACAAGAACCGCGGCGGCAGACGCCATCATCAACAGTGGGCCGCGTGAGGCTCGGCGCCAGCCTCATCCAGATTAGAGACGGCGGCGGCCTAACGGGCCCATCCTGCTCCGAGATCGGCGCAGGCTCGGGGGCTCGTAGCTGTCATCGCTTGTCTCCGGAGTTGCAAAGAGCTCGGCGGAGTCGCTGGATCCTCCGACACCCCTGCCGCTTGAGGAGCTGCTGGAAGAGCGTGTGACGGCAGGCCTAGTCCCAGCCGCTCCAGAGCTTCTGCCGCTGCCTCTAGGACAGCACTCCAGCCGACGCCCATCTTCGTCGAAGACCTTGAAGAGCATCATGGAAGCGCCATCGAACTCCAGGTGGATCACGAGGGAGCCCCTCGTCCTGCAAACCGGGGCGATCTCGCCCCAGCCTCGGGTCATGAAGACCTTACCTGGAGCGACGACCTCGACATCCGCATCGGTCGTAGGAGTCTGGCAATCGGCATGCTGTAGCCAAAGCCTGAAAGGCCAACTCGGCGGAATCTCGAAGGCGAAGGAAGGAAGAAGGCGAATCCAAGATGGAGGAGGCATGGCGGCGTGGAGCACAAACTCTCGGGAGGAGCCCTCGGCGTGAACTCTAGGAGGGACAATGCGCACCGACGTAACCCTGGCGGCGGTCGCTCGCACCAAGGCCTCGACACCTCCTGCCGCGTGCCCTCATCTCGGCGGCAGAGGACCAACCGCTTCTTCGGCGGAAGCGGGTCAGGACCCTCTCGGGGGGCCCTTCCCTTCTCTTCTGCGGAGAGCCAGCGGATGGGCGCCATCAGCGTGAGACGGAGCGATGGCGAAGATGAAGAAGAGGAGGAATAGCAGAGGAAGATTGACTGGAATGGTTCGCGCCGCTCCATACTTATAGCCAAGGGAGGTCAACCGTCGGCCTCCATGACTGAAGGTAATCATGACTCGTTTCGCATGCAGGGACTTGTCAAATCTGTGGAGTTGCTGAGGCGCCGTGGGGAAGTGGAGATGCCCATGTCCAATCAACCGCCACGTGGCGCCCAAGCCCGCAGGCTGTTAGGGCCCGCGACGCTTCGCACTTGCCCTTTTGCATCTCTGCTCGGCCAAGTCCGGGCGCGCCTTGGGCCCGGGGGCTGCTGTCAGCGTTCTGGGAACGGGGGTCCCTAGACTTGCCTGTCTGTGGCCTGCGGCATGGCTCAAAGGGGGCCCAGCACGGCCCATCTTCATCAACACAAGCTCAGGACCCTCGCGAGGGGCCAAGCCTCGCGGGGCGGACGACAAGGAGCTTCCTCAGGCACGGCCTCATCAGGCTAGCTCACGCGGAGGCGGAGAGTTCAAGGAGGGGTACCTCGCGAGGTGCCCATGACCCAAGCCATGACGACAAAGGGCGCCAGCCGGGCGCCAGCCCGCGCAGTGTCCTTCTTTCCTCTTTGGTGCAAGGGGAGCAAGCGCAGGCGAGAGCATCAAGCAAAGGCATCCATTTCGGTGCAACAAGACCAAGACCAGTCCAACGGCAGGATGGAGGTCACCGTGGAGCCCAAGCCGGCGTCACCACCAGAGCCTTTGACAGGCGAGGACCAACTTTAGTCAGGATAAGTGTACCAGATGTTCCCCTTCAAAATGGCCAATTGTTGGCGCCCTTCCTGTTGTATATTTAGGAAGTGGCCCAGGGCCTTTGCCTATAAATAGGACTAGCCACCGTAGTATCTAGGTATCGAGAATCAACCCCTCCAAAGGGACAACACCACCACAAGAACAGACCCTCGCGAGGCTGTTCTTCCTTGTATTGTTCATCATCAGCCCAAGAGGCAATCCACCACACCACACACTGGAGTAGGGTATTACACCACAATGGTGGCCTGAACCAGTATAAACCCTGTGTCTCTTATGTTGTTCTTCTTGTAGTTTAGATCCTAGCGATTCAGCGAGGAACAGGTAGGTAGAAGGTGAAACCTCCGCGTGCACCCCACTGTTTGAACCTCAAGGGTCTGCCGGAACCCTAAATCTGACATACACCTAGATCGGACGAAGCCGAATTATCGCCTAAAGCAGAAAAATCTTTAAGGATTTTAAGACCTCTCGAACAGCGACCAGCTCTCGCCACATCATGCCGGTCAGTTTTAGGCTTTCTCTACTGAGGTGCTCATCCGAAAGAACCGGGACACAATCGCAGTAGTTCTCCCTGTGCTACCTTAGCCGATATAACGGAACGTAAGGTACCAAAACAAGGGAGCCGGGCTATCCCAACTGTAGACCAAAGACATGATTCATGGTTGATGCATATAATGCTATAAGTTCGGGGTGTCGCACTGTTGAAAGTGTTCGGACTTGTCTTGTCGTATTATCGGGCACCATAAGAAGCCCCTGGCAAACTGAACGTACCAAGGTGTACGAATGCAATATCAAATAGACATTTGTAAGGAAAAAATGCTCAAATAAGAATAATAAGGTGACGCTATATATGATCTCCCATTGATGAATAATATGTTTAAGCGTATGTTTACAATGAATGCATTAGGCGGAGATAAATAGGATTAATTGACATATCCTATCCAGATGAAGGCTACGTACATATAGATAAAGCAGGTAGAACGATCGTAAATAGATTCCACCTGGGTATTTCCTTCTGTGCGCAAAGCATGTTGCCTCATTGGTTTCCTCTCCTATGTAAGTCCGACAATCCGGCTCTTCTGAAGAGGTTACGCTAAAGCAATATCCTGAAAGGTAAAAGGAAAGGTTACGAAGTGTGTGGCGGCGATACCGCACTATTGACTGAGCCACTGCTGCGCCTCCGCCTGTGCCCATGGTATTTTGAGTGTGTAATTGTGTACACGTGGCACGAATGCTGCTTTGATGGGATTGGAGCAGCATTCGTGCGGGGTGTTCCGCCCTCGCTTGATGGAGCTTGAGGTTGTCGTCACCGGATTTGTGGTTTGCCGGAGGAGGCCGCATTGTACTTCTGCCGCAAGGGCTGCAGTATGCTCTTCTGTACGGAGAGAGCGGTCCATCTTTCCGTTGACTGTTATGACCCCGAGCGGGCCTGGCATCTTGAGCTTGAGGTATGCATAGTGTGGTACCGCGTTGAATCTAGTGAATGCGGTTCGTCCGAGTATTGCGTGGTAACCACTATGGAAAGGGACGATATCGAAGATTAACTCTTTGCTTCGGAAGTTATCCGGAGATCCGAAGACCACTTCCAATGTTATAGAGCCCGTACAACGGGCCTCTACTCCAGGAATTACACCTTTGAAGGTGGTTTTGGTGGGCTTAATCCTTGAAGGATCGATGCCCATTTTGCGCACTGAGTCCTGCTAAACCAGGTTCAGGCTGCCGCCGCCGTCCATAAGGACTCTCGTGAGGTGGAATCCATCGATGATTGGGTCTAAGACCAATGCGGCCGAGTCGCCGTGACGGATGCTAGTAGGATGATCCCTACGATCAAAGGTGATCGGACAAGCTGACCATGGGTTGAATTTGGGGACGACTGGCTCCATCACGTAGACGTCCTGTAGTGCTCGCTTCCGTTCCCACTTGGAGATGTGAGTGGCGTAGAACATGTTGACCGTTTTCACCTGGGGGGAAATTTCTTCTGACCCCCGTGTTCGGACGCCGGGGCTCCTCGTCATCGTTGCTGTGCAGCCCCTTATCCTTGTTTTCGGCATTTATTTTGCCGGCCTGTTTAAATACCCAGCAGTCTCTATTGGTGTGGTTGGCTGGCTTTTCCGGGGTGCCATGAATTTGCCACGAGCACTCCAGTATACGGTCTAGACTAGACGGTCCCTGATTGTTTATTTTGAATCGCTTCTTCCGCTGACCAGATTTAGATCCGCTGAATCTGGCATTGACTGCCGTGTCTTCGGTGTTGTCGCTGTTATTCTGTTGCTTGTGTCTGTTGCGTCTTAGCTTGTCGTTATTGTCACGGACATCTGAAGTGCGAGAATGTGGCGTAGTGCTGCTACGAGCCAACCAGCTATCCTTGCGCGTGCAAAAGCGGGTCATTAGTGTCGTGAGAGCTGCCATGGACTTGCGTTTCTCCTGGCCGAGGTGTCGGGCGAGCCACTCATCACAGATATTATGCTTGAAGGCCGCCAGAGCTTCGGCGTCCGGACAGTCAACTATTTGGTTCTTTTTAGTTAGGAACTGAGTCCAGAATTTCCTGGCGGATTCTTCGGGCTGTTGGGTATTGTGGCTCAAGTCATCGACATCCGGAGGTCGCACATATGTGCCTTGGAAGTTGTCAAGAAATGTGTCTTCCAGGTTTTCCCAACTGCCAATGGAAGTTGCGGGCAGGCTATTTAGCCAGTACCGGGCGGGTCCTTTGAGCTTAAGGGGAAGATACTTGCACTACAAAAAAATATACTTCCATGATGATACGTGTTTGTCACAGTAGGTCGCGTTTTTTGTCATGCATGTACATCCGTGACAAATTTATGACAGAATCAAGATAGTCATACCTCTGTTGTCGTAGAAGTGTTCGATGACATTACCAAAATTATCATCACGGAAGTGTCCACTTCCATGACGATAAATCACGCGTCACATAACTGCTTTCGTCAAGGGTGACCGACACATGGCATCCACCGTAACGGAACATCGTTAAGCTATCGGGTCGGGTTTTGGATCCGATAACCCGTTAACAGCCCCGACCAATGGGGATTTTCCACATGTAAAATCATCATTGGCTGGAGGAAACACGTGTCGGCTCACCGTTGGGACAGATGTCATCCACTCATTGGACAGAAGGCGCCTATGATACGTCGACACATGGCACGGCCCAACAGAGGCCTATTCCTGTGAAAAGGCCGGCCCGTTTGACTTGGTCAAAAGGTGGTGGGTCGGCCCATGGAAAGCCTGTTAACGGCCTGTTCGCATATAGCCCATTTACAGCCCGCTAACCCAAGGCCCGTTACGCCCTATCCAAATTAGGCCGAGTAGCGTCATCTGGGCCATCCAATATGATTCCAGCCCGTTTTCACTTCTGGCCCATGTATGGCCCATGACGTCTTTTGGCCCATATGAGGCCCTATGTAACTCTTGGCCTATTAACGGCCCGTGGTGAAATTGGCCCGCAATGAATAGTGTATCACTTTACACCCACTAACGGCCCGTGGTGAAACTGGCCCGTAATGAACAGTATATCACTTTATACCTATTAAGGGCCCATTCTTCAGTTGGGCCGTTTCCAGCAAATGTTATCTTTTGGCCTTCTCAGAGCCCATTTATTCTTGGGCTCATTTCCAGCATTCGTTTACTTACGACCCATTACTGTCATTTTCTGCTTGTGGGCCAAATTCAGCCCATGGTTACATCGGCCCGTTTGTGGTCCGTTAATACGTTGGGCCGTTTTCATAGAGTCATCAAATACGTCCTATTAACGATGGCCCGTTATGGTCATACGGCCCGTATAAGGCCCATTGATGATACGGCCCATAGAAGGCCCATTGTTTCTACGGCCCGTAGAAGGCCCATTGTTTCTACGGCCCGTAGAAGGCCCATTGTTTCTACGGCCTATAGAAGGGCCATTGTTTCTACAGCCCGTAGAAGGCCTACTGTTTCTACGGCTCGTAGAAGGCCCACTGTTTCTACGGCCCGTAGGAGGCCCAGTGTCACTACAGTAAATATTAGCCCATGGTTATTGTGGCCAAATTTTAAAAAGAACTGCACTGACTACAAGCAAACAAATAAACAAGACAACAAGGAAATAAATAAGGAAGCAACTTATGCTAGGCTATCACGGCTGTTACACATATTACATCCACTGGGCATCAAAGTTCGCCACCAGTGCAAATATAGGGAAAAAGTAGCATATCATATACACTGGTTGTCAAAGTTGGCGACCAGCTCAAATAAACGTCGCAGCAAAACATATCTAGAACTGAAACCACTTCAGAAGATCTCAAGAAACAATATCCTGGGTACCCATAATGCTGGCAAGATGCTTAGCAAGCTTATTAAATTTCTCTTGTTTGGCGCTTAAATCCTCCAGCGCTTGCTGTTGCACCAGAAAATATGCATCTGAATTCTGCAAGGACTTCCCCAGTCCTTCAGCTTCCTGTCGCAGCACATCTGATCGATGTCTTTCAACTTGAAGTTGAGACTCAAGAAGACGAACTGATTCAGGCAGCGAGTTCGAAGAGCTTGTGCCAGCAGTAGTGGATAGTAACTCGAACACTACATCAAGACATGACTTTTGGGTTCCCTCACTATCGTCAAGATAGTTTTTATCAGCTTTCTTGGAGACCAACAGGGATGTCCCACTATCTTGAACCTTATCTGCATTACTTCCTTTACCATTGGATAACGCGGTACTGTTCTCCAATATTTTGTCCGCATTTTAAATGAGAAACAGGCAGACACATCACATGTTTACCATGTTGTATATGAAACTCATTTTGGTAAATGAGTTCAGTAGTAAAGTGGATAGGATAACAGCATGAAACAAACATATATCTATGTGCCATGGTCACTTTATGGTCTATATCATTCTAGTTTTTGTTGCCAAATCAAGATAGAGACACAGTTCAAATAATATTTGTTCAAGACAAAGCAGAATAGACAGAATATAAGTGTGGGTAACTATAGAGCAATAACAACACTTGTAATGTGCATGACATGAGAACATAACTGTTTATTCAATTGAAACTTAAATCAACATAGAGCAGGTTACAACAGCAAATCAGTTAAAGAAACAGGTTTAAAACATACATGTTGCGCCATTGGAGTTTCAATTCCATCCTTCAAATTTGAAAATAGTTGGTATGAGTAAATACAGTAATGCAAGAGCAAAGGAGTATGAACCATAGCTATAGAACCTGACCTGAGAACAAATCTTCTTCTCCTTTAAGCATTGAGTTGGGATTCGGAGTGGTGGTCCTCGTGCTTTGGGCACTGCAGTTCCCTTACTAACCGCTCGTGTTTGGGTGCTCTATGGTGGATACGGTGTTGTGTCAACTGGAACTGGGTTACTATCTGCCGGGGTTGGGGTTAAAAGGGGTGTAGCTGGTTCTCTGTCCAACTGGGTAGGGGTACAATCTGCGAGAGTCTGGGTTATGTGTGGTGGATCTGGTCCTTGGGCAAGTACAACCGTGGTTCTATCTGCATCAACTGGTAGCACTATTTCTGAAGACCGTGTTGTTACTCCCTTAGATACTGCCATCACGCTCTCCAATTCAAATGGCTGATAAACAAGAAAAGTAATTGAAAGTATAGACATTGTATGATATACAGGTGCAATGGATAGTGGGGAATAAAAGAGGGCATGAAATAATTCATATTTATGTTGTCTAACCAAACAGGATAGCATGACACAATTTCACATATATGATGGCTAACTAAACATGATAGCATGACACAATTTCACATTATGATGGCTAACTAAAAGAGATGGAAAGACATAGTTCAAAATATGAGACTATGTAAACAGGATGACATGACATAACTATATAATGTTTTTATTAAATAGGTTGGCATACCATGATTCACATACATTCATGGATAGAATGCCATAATTCTAAATGTGATGATTGTAACCACTAAACAGGATGAGATGATATAAGTATATGATGTCTTTATTAAATGGGTTGCCATGCCATAATTCAGATAGATGATGTGTATGTACTATGTAAACATGATGGCATGATATAATTAAAATATATGATTTATATAGTAAGCAAGTAAGCAGATGGCAATCTATATATGATGTAAAAACTAAGCAATGCAAGACAACATGCATGACATGGGTAATATAACCCTGCCAAGTTTGAGCATAGACCTCAGGGGGGAAATAGGACTGGTCATCAGTCTCTGCATCCTCCTCTGAGGAGCTCTCTGTAGCCAGCAAGATGTCTGCTTTAGCAGGTGGCATTGTTTGCTCTGAATACCTTGTTTTCACTCCAGATACTTCCATCACCGCTTCAAATGGCTGATGCATAGGAAGAGTAGTTGAATATACAAACGTTGTCCACAAATGGAACACGTAATACAAAAAAATGATAGCATGATATAATTCACATGCATGATGATTGGCTAAATAGCATGGCATTGCATAATTCACATATATAATGCCTTTGCAACAAGATAGCATTGTATAGTTCACATATATAATGTCTAGCAACAAGATGGCAATGCATAATTCACATATATGGTAATTAGACACTGAACAGGTGGCATTCACACAAAGCATGTCTAAACTAATCAAATGGCAGAGCAATGCGAGACACCATACACATGATATGAGCAACATAACCCTGCCAAGTTAGAGCATACACCTCAGGGGGGGGGGGGAATAGGACTGGTCATCTGTCTCTGAATCCTCCTCTGAGGAGCTATCCGTAACCAGCGAGATATGCGCTTCGTCAGATAGCATAGTCTTCTCAGAAGACCTTGTTTTCACTCCAGAATTTGCCATCACCGTGTCAAATGGCTGATGCACACGAAGAGCAGTTGAATGTACTAACATTGTTGACGAATGTAATATGTAACGAAAAAAAGATGGCCTGATATAATTTACATATAAGATGACTGGCTAAGCAGGATGGCATTGCAAAATTCACATATATGATGCCTAGCTAAACAAGGTGGCGTTGCATAATTCACATAAACGATGAATAAACTAAACAAATGGCATTCGCACAAAGGATGTCTAAACTAAGCAGATGACATATTTGATGTATAAAGTAAGCAATGCAAGACACCATATGCATGATATAACCAACATCAGCATGCCAAGTTAGAGCAAAGACCTCAGGGGGTAAATAGGAGTTATCTTCTCCTTCTGAATCCCCCTCAGAACAGATATCTTCCTCTCAATTACAATCCAAAATGCATGGAGGGGGGGCTGCCTTTGCGCCTACCATGGAGCGACGTCTGCATGAAATTATATTGCCATGCAAGTCTCGTCTCTTTTGCTCTACATGTTCAGTTCCATTGTTTACAATAACTGTCATGCATAGGAATAAAACATAGTGAGATTATGTAAGGAGTGCATGCAGAAATCCAGAGTGATGGTAGCAACCTGTGGATAGACCCAAAACCAATAATAGCAGGCAGATAATGGCTTCAGTTAATAAATACAGATAATGGCTTCTTTACTGTTTGTTCCCCACCCAACATGAAACCCATAGTAGACACCGGAGATTAACCAGATAGTAGATAGATACTATTGATAGCGGCCCCGATATGTACCCCACAACCATTTAAAAACTCAAGTTTGACCATTAGTTTGGAGCTGACTCAGAGTCTAATCGGTGAACAGGACGATAAAGTAGCATGTAATATTAAACGATGCATAACGTAAGCAGACACGAAAGAGTGTGACCTCTCTTGCGGACCCGTGTAGTCCTCGAGGCGATCTGCTCGGTTGATGATGGTAATGCAGTTTTCATGGCTGCCAGCGGCGTGGAAGAAGATCTGAGGCGGCAAAAGACAGTCAGGAGGCCAGATCCCTGCTCTGCTGGACCCTTCTGTCATTGGAGCAGCTGAGATGGGGTGGACGACGGCGCAGCAGGACCGGGACAAACCACGCAAGGTTTTCTTTGACAACTATCTGTAAGAGAAGTAATTCTATAAGGGCAAGTTTGAATTGGAGGATTCCAACAATGTCGGGATATGAAATAGACAGGAATAGGATAGGAATGCACATGCAAAACAGAGAATTTAAAAACACAGGATTTCTGCCAATCTGGGTGTTTGATTCACAACAATTGGAAGATCACATGATGCAAAGAAGCATGGTGAGATTAAGTCAAACCACAAGAAAACGTATGGTTATAATGCTATTATGCTACTATCTCTTAGTCTTGTGCTTCATGAATAGGAATTTGAACAGGAGGACAAGTGAAAATTAAAGTTCCTACGTTTTTTCTTTCAAGGAGACACTAAAGGAACAAATCCGTGTGCTCAGTGGACAATATATATAACATGTAGAGTAAAAAATAGATGCAACAAGTGTACAACCTCTTTGGCGAAGCCATGTCGATCTCAGCATGATTGGGTTGGCCGGTGAGGATGCTTCGGCTGACTTTGCTATCGGAGGAGGGGAAGAAGATCTTAGGCGTCTGGCAATGGATCCCGAGGTACTGCTCCACTGTGATGGAGGGTTTTGTCGTTGGAGCAGCTTCGGTGAGTTGTACGACACCGAGGCTGAAGCAGGACAAGAGAGACAACGAACAACGTTAACTTGAGTGGAATTCTAATATACATAACCACAAAGTGCTAGATGTAAAATACATCAGCCGCTCATCTCTAAACTTAACTGTCGAAACTGAACTTAACCGTCAAAACTGAACCTAACTGTCCAAACTGAATTTTGTTGTCGAAACTGAATTTTGTTGTCGAAACTGAACGCACTAGCAAGGTGAGGCTACACGTCGGTCGACTGACTTTTTCATCTCCGGTCAGTCGATTTTGCAGCCGTTGGATACGAAATCAAGGACCTGCGGTTCATCTTCAACCTCCACCCCCCCCTGAGCCGTCAGCCACCACCGGCCAAACAACAGCCCCCCGCCGCCGCGGCCGGCGGTGCGCCGCCTTGCCCTCTCCGAAAACACTCCCCACCGCCGGTCCGCCGCTGCCCCGGCCATCC
>NC_041389.1:385232175-385294946 GCF_002162155.2 Triticum dicoccoides | reverse complement strand
TTTTCTCCGACGATCCCCACGCCACCGCCCCGCCAACGCCCCGCCACCGCCGGTGACCACCGCCCCCATCCTGAACCCTAAGATAGATAGTGGGGTACCTCTCCGACGAGCCCCCTCCCCGCTGCGGATGGTTCTTCCTTCACCCCAGCGAGCCCACCCCTTGGAAATCAACTGACCCAAAAGTCGATTCAGTCGACTGAAGTGTAGCCAAATCGGAGCAGCATCGCAAGCAAGAGCAAGAGCGAGAGCAGCAGCGTGAGAAAGAGCAATAGCAAGAGAAGACCAGGTAGGGGATCAAGAGCAAGAGCAGAGCAGCAGCACGAGCGAGAGCTAAAGCAGCAGCAGCTCCTACTAATGTGGACGTCGCCGCCGAGGGAGCGACGGCGTGGAGGAAGTGCCGGCGACGCCGCCATGGATGGAGCCGCGCCGTGTCGGCTCGGGACCGAGCGCCGGCAGCACCGTGAGACTGAATCAAGAAGAAAATGTAGCGATTAGTGTACAACCTCTTTGGTGGCGCCGATTAGGCTGTTGCTTCATCCGAGGAAACGGTGATGATGATGCTCTTCCGGTGGTGCAGGTGAAGACGGCGGGGTGGGAATGGAGGTGGCGCGAAAGATGATGGGAACGTCGGGGCAGCTCCTTGGAGGTGGAGGACGGGGCGGCTGAACCGGCGGGACGATGAGATCGACGACGGATCGTCATCCGGTACGGTGGATGAGGGACGTTGAGGTGTTGCTGTGGACGACGTCGTTGGGGAAGAAACTCTGGCTGAGTGGCGGACGGAGCAGGGTGTGGGGTTTCGTCGCTGGTTTTCACGGCCTCGGTGTATGAATGGGTGTGCGGATGGGATGGTAGTGGGGAACCATGGCTTAGAGACGCGCTTGTCCGAAATGTGGGGTAAGTTATGAAAGTACCCCCCCACCGATTTGAGGCGGTTCTTTCGGTTCAGGGGTACCACTGGCATTTCGCGTGTCGGGATTTCACAGGATGTGGGAGTTTTCGCGCGCGTTGTAATTTCGGAATAGCAAGGCGCGGGTTGAGATGGAGCACAACGAGACAAAGATATATCTTCAATATTTCAGGCTAACAAGGCGCGGGTTAAAATTTCCGGACAAGCCTAACGTGTACTGTACCAAATCAATGCGCACTACAAATGTCATTCAAAACTTTGAATTCATGTTATGTTCAATTAAAATATTTCGCTACGTGTATAATGCATGCAACCTACTACTGAAATGAACGTTTTCATGCATTCCAAACGTATATACTACCGCTTCAATATGAACTAAATTTGAATAAGATCTACAGTAATGATTGTTGTGAAGTCAAAGCATTTGATTCGTTTCTCTATTTTAATAAGATCTACAATCATCATTATTGTCAAGTTAAACCATTGTTTGTGTATTATCTTTACAGCACACCACATGATCAGTATCGAGTTACATATGAACTATGTGTACTATAAGAACTCGAACTAGATTTTTTGAATCCACTTTATTTTGATTTCAAATCACATTACATTTCTAGCTCTAGCTAGATCTTCATAATCTAAACCATGTCTCATATGTATAATGTGTTTATCACATTATGTATGGTGCCCCGCCCCCTACGCCTACAAGTATTTAGATGTGAGTTGCAAACACCACACATTGCCACAAATTCAAATAAAATGTGAGAATGTTCGATATATAGTATTGTTTAGATTGCTCGATATTTAGTTGTAAGCTACAAATGCCGCACATTATCACAAATTCAAATAAAATGTGAGATTGTTTGATGTATAGTATGGTTTACATTGTTCGACATTTAGCTGTGAGTTGCAAACGCCATGCATTATCACATTATGGTATAACATGTGCACAGCACGTGTATCACCGCTATATTCATGCATGCAATGTTTAAAACACTATGATCTCCTATTCAAATATATGAATCCGCTTTCATATCAAAATTATGATCTTTGTTAGTCTCTTACACCCACACAGTCCTCTAACCTTTGTAGCTACCACTAACTTTCTCTCATGCATGCACACGCCCCCTCCTCGCCCTCCCCTCCCTCGGCATTCTATCCACCGGGCACATTCATTTTTTCCTTTAGGTCGTTCTCCAAGAGTCTCCAGAACTCCTTTCCGACACACACTGATCAATAAACCTCTCCAGCGATGCCTGCCTACAGCATACACACACAGCTTCAATCTCCTCCTTTATGTGTCCTTCCCTCGTGTATCTAATATGGTCAGACACACGTGTAAACTCTCACTCCTCTTTTAATCGATCTCACAACCGCACACTCCTCCCCCTATCCAGCTAGTAGTTGGGCCTCTCGCACCACCTCCTAGCTCCATTCTCTCTATCTATCCGTCTCGCTGGGCCTTATTTGCCTCTAAAAAATGGACGTACACCGACCGATCTCTCGCTATACATATAGCCAGCTAGGTCCTTATAACTCGTTTTTTACCCACACATCGATCGATCTACCTCATTAGTTGTGTCTCTCCCTTCCTCCGACAAACAACAATTGATCTACCGATCTAGTTAGGTTTGCTTACCAAACACATGGTTCCCCTTCATCATGCATGGATGCATCCCGGATCTATCATACACAGGCACACACCGAAACACATCCCCACTCTTATTGATAACATTGTAGTTCCACCCTCAGTTTGTCTAGTAGGCCTCTCCCAACATCTCTGAGAAGAAACTCCATCACCCATCCAACACTCTACCCCTCTCCCTCCCTCTCTCTCTCCTCTCTCTTTGTGTCCCATCATATTTCCCGTCCTTCAGTTATGTATGGATGTCGACCGATCTCCCTCATGACATAGCTGGGTCTCTCCTTCTCAACACATATACGAGTCGTTCTACCTCTATAGTTAGGCCTCTGCCTACCCCTCCCCCCACCCCCTCCCCCACACACACCGATACATCAAGCGCTCTAGTCATGTCTCCCTGCCACACACAAACTTGACATGTGCCCTCTAACGTTCCGGTAGGCCAGTCGCCCTATATCTTTGACTTGCACACACACGCAATTTCGATGGCTCTCTTCATCGATCTCGCACCCACCCGTACTTGATCCTCTCTTCGACTCTATCGATAGCTATGACCCCTCCCTCTCTTCTCGTGGATTGTCCGACCCTCTATGTATGATATGGATAGGCCTCCATTTCACACACATTGCATGCAAAATTTTGTTTGAGATGTCATAGACACATATTCCCACAAATAATTCACGAAATCAACCCCCACCCCACCCCCACCACAAAACAAAAAACACTCACAAACGCGGTTTGTATCTCTCACACACACCCACGTAGGTGGGGGACGTGCACGAAGAGAAGAGGTACATGCACGGCACACGTACTCCCGTCTCTTTCCCAAACACACCCTTGTGGGTACACGGTGGAGCTCATTTCTGTATGAAAAAGGCAGCCCACATGGTAATTTGGCACGTGTACTGGTTGTCCACTTGGTGGAGGGAGGATCGTCTACCACGGGTGAACAAAAAAATTGCGACTTGACGCATTATGTTAAATTAAAAAAAGAGGCAAACCATGTGGGGCCTACCTTAGAGGCAAGGCTCTATACACTGGAGTACTTTTGATGTGTCCCGTCAACTCGCAGAACGAGGAGAAGCTTGCTTAGTACGCCGTCTCCCCCGCCCACGGGCGCGGTGGCTCACAGGATGAGGTGAAGCTTGCTCCTCCCTCGCCCATGCGCACGGTGGCTCGCAGGACGAGGAGAAAAAATTACTACTCCCTCCGTTTACTACTCGTCCCTACTACCTTGGTTATAGAGATTATATCATATTGTTTGGCATATATATGTCCTTAGTAGATTTGAATATGAACTACTAGTACATACTCCAAACACTGATGTATATAGACGTATTTTAGAGTGTACATTCACTCATTTTGCTCCGTATGTAATAGTACTATCCCTCGCCCCTCGACCCTCGCCCACGTGGCGGACGTGCAGCAATTCATTCGGTCTCATATAGCCAGAACGATATATACTGCACTACCATTATTGCTCGACTTCCCGAAGAGGTGAAGAGCCAATCGCAAGGTTAATATTTTGGAGATGCCAAGCGCAAGGTTATAGGAGAACGAGTAGTAGGTGCCGCGTCATTTATAAATTTTTCTTTAGTGGCACGTACACAATATGATAGGTTCACATGGAGAGAAAAGGAAACCGCTCCACTATATACATAGTCCGGACGGGCCAGCCTACACGGTTGCTTGCTGGGGTTACTCTCTTCACACTCTCGCACAAAACGATTGTGGCCACATCTCTAACATCCCGGTGGATCACGTCCGCTTGGGGAAGGGGTGGATGCTTAGTGTAGATGCGGTGTCCGTCGCGAACGGCGAAAACCCACTGTCGGCACGTCCCGATCAGGGGTCCCCGCCGTTCTCTCTCACAAAGCCGGTGCCGCGACGTGGGCAGTTGCCGCCTCCCGCCACCTTCCTCAAGGTCGACATACGTCCCTTAGGTACAACTCCCTTTACAGCCGGCTTGCACCACTGCTCCAGCTGCCCACATCACTCCCTGTGGATATTTCTCTACTTCTTTGCCCCGCATATACCTGATACCTCTACTGGCTTCTACGTACTATATTTGTGATGAGTTTATGTCTCATCAACTAGTCCTAGTAATCTTATTCTAATCACTCTTCTTCAATTTCTTTGCCACAGGGATGCTCATCTCGATTTTGGTGAAACTGCACAAAATGATCTGATGGCCAAAAGGTTGCAAACTGCACAAAATGATCTGATGGCCAAAACTCTGCCAGCAAATTGAAGCCTGGTCAGGGTTCACGGTTCAAGGGCTAGGGACTGCATGGATCGTTTTTTTCTTTAGCTGCCTCTGTTCCAAAATAAGTGTCAACTTTAGTAGTAGTACAACTTTGTACTAAAGTTTGCACAAAGTTGAGACACTTTTTTGGAACGGAGGGAGTACATATTTGCTATGATCTGTCAATCATTGAGATGCAATAGCATGCATGTTAGTCTCCTTTGTATCTGATGAAATGTTGCAAGGGGCAACCTTGGACGCAAGATACATGTAACAGGAGCTGGAAGTTTCATAGCATTGTACAAATTTATCTCGCTGATAAATTACAGTACGTACTAGTACTATACTAGTACTTCCTCCGTTCCTAAATATAAGTCTTTGTAGAGATTTCACCATTAACCACATGCGGATGTATATAGATGCGTTTTAAGTGTAGATTCATTCATTTTGTTCCGTATGTAGTTCACCTAGTGGAATCTCTACAAAGACTTATCTACTAGTAATAGCTAGCCCCCACTACTAGGAATTCTATATCCTCTCCTTGAGCCACATCATCAAAATTGACGTAGCCGTTGGATGAAGTAAATCAGTCATAATAGCCGTCTGATCTAGACGTTGAGAGGCTCGGCACTAAGACACATGCAAGCATGCAGAAATACCATGGCACATGCATGTGAGTGGGTTTTAAACCAAATAAACATGTCTGCATGCAAGCATGCACCGGTAGCATGCATGTAAGTGAGCTTTTAAGTCCCATTAACATGTCAAAAAGAAAAATATAATCCCATTATCCAGTAGGAGTTGGCTGATCTTTTTTCCTTATGTGGGATGATCTAAATAATGATGGGAGTTTATATAGTTTGGCTACCACATTTGTCATGCGGTTATAGATTTTTTTTAGTTCTATGAAATCGATAATTTTGCGCAGAGAGATATACCGCTGTTCCGCGGCAACAAGCAGGGACTCATCTAGTAATATTTAGGAATGGAGGGAGTACTATGTAAAGAGTTAGGTGTCGCATGGTGATAGTGTGAGGTGGGCCATGTAATCACTGAGCCTGCGTGTTTTCTCTACTCTTGCACTCCTCCACTGTAAGAATGGAGAAAATTGTAATCTACTACCTCCTTTCGCCGAAAGCGTGGGACATCCAGCAGTCCTACCACCTCAGTAATAAAGACCAATGAGCTGTCAGATCACATAGACCCACCAGTAAGTTGGACGGACGAATCAACCATCACTCTTGCGCCAGTGAGAGGTCGTGTCCGCTCTGCCCGGGCATGAATGCGGCACCGATTCTTTGGAGCGGCGCTGACCGTTTCGGGAGGGAAGCGCGCGCGGGTGGTGGAGGGGCTTTGGGTGGGCCAGGCTGGTCAGGAGCGGGCGTGGCAGCTGTCGGCATGTCCCTACCAGACACGCCCGGAAATGACAGGATGCACCGACTCTCACGGCTAAAATCGTACACTACACACCATATCTCTGTAGGAGTAGGTCGATCTGTCGCACTCTCTAAAACACACATGCTGTTAAACACACACACGCACACGCACGCACCTTGGTCCCGTTGCACCTTCTAACGTGACTTATTACACCTAGACAGAGGGAGTAGTAAGTATACGAGATATGGTGGCACACTGACTTAAGTCGAATACAAGTGCCCAAAATTTGTGTGCATATTATAATAAGGATTCACTTAAAATAGTACGTGAGCGAACAGAGGGATCAATTGGACAGTGTTCCCGAGCAGTAGCGAGATGTGTGAGGTAGTAAGATACACCACTGGCGCTTTTATTTTTTCTTATTAATTTGTTTGTTTCACCCTCTGACTGGTGGGATCCAACGTACTACGTGGAGAGAGGTAAGGTGACTAAGGCAACATTATTTCTGCACTACTGTGGATAGTCTTACCACCAAAGCCACATGACATGATTATGATTGAAATCCTAATGACTCCCACACACACACACACACACAGAAAAACACGGCATGCCTGTCACACGAATGCAGGAATGTATAAAAGGTTATTTTCCTCTCGTTGAACATAACGGAAGGGTTGTGTAGCTGGTTAGCCTGTTCGCTCATTAAACTTGAGGTCTCGGGTTCGATAACTACACTTGAGCATAATTTTTGCCAGGAGGATTCTTTGACTGGTCAAAATGTTTTCTAGGGTTTGCACGCTTCACACTCTCTCTCCAGTATATATATACACGCTGGAGCCTCAGTGCTTGTAGTTGCTCTCTTCACACTCTCTCGCCCTCTCCCGCTGGATCCCAAGCGCTTGTAGTTACTCTCTTCACACTCTCTCGCCCTCTCCAGATCTAAACAAGACTTCGTTGGCTTCTCTCTCCCCTCGCTGCTGCTCAAAGAGCCGGCAGGATCCATCCGCCGGGAAGGGAAGGAGGCTTAACACTGTCGCCGTCGGCGAGGGAGGGAATCCACTACCGGCGCTACTGTTCACTTTCCACCCAGCGGCAGCGCGGGAGGGCCTCCAAACCTTCTTCTTCTCCGCCGTCCTGTCGCCCACCGAACCACGCCCCAAGAACCTTAAGGTATATTTTACTTACTCCACATGCATTGCTCTAGCTGCATGTATACAATGAATCTAGGACGTGGTTCAAAGAGGAAAGGAGTGGGGGAAAGTAGTGGGAAAAGTTGTATATAGCATGAATCTAGGACGTGGTTCAAAGAGGAAATGAAGGGGGAAAGTTGTATAGCATGAATCTAGGACGTGGTTCAAAGAGGAAAGGAATGGGGGAAAGTAGTGGGGAAAGTTGTATCGCATAAATCTAGGACATGGTTCAAAGAGGAAAGGAAGGGGCAAAAGTACTAGTTCAAAAAGGAAAGGAAGGGACAAGGCTGTAGAGTTTGAGCAGGACTTGATTTGCTGCGCTCACATAGGGAAAGGTGTCTAAAGATAACAAAACTGGGACCAACACAAATATGCTCCTTGGTTGTTTGTTCTTTGTTGCAACAGACTGTGCATGACCACAGTACATCAGTAGGTGCACATGGTGCTGGTGCGTCCACTGTCCCGTGCAACTCTTTAGCTGTTGTTAATCTATGGCCATGTTTGGTTAAAAACTCCCTAGTCCATACCTTGTTTTAAGAGTGTTTTGTGCAGTTCAACCAAAATGTCACACCGACAACGTTGCTTGATTGCTTGATCTTAGTGGAACTGCACAAGACGAGATCTTACTTCCTATCCATTAAGGCGAATTTGGTTCTGATCTTCTTCTTGTGATTTGTTTGAATTCTGCATCATGAGAGGTCAGTACTAGCCTTCTTTCACATGATTCTGAAGTGTGCTTTCATATGTTGTGCTACTTGTATGATATTGTTGCTTGATTTTAGTGAACTGCACAAATGGAGACAAGACTTCAATCTGTATGTGCGCCGTAATATCCCATTGAGGTAAGATAAGGATATTTCACATCTGCTGGTCTGTATTTTGCCACTTTCATCAGAAAATTAAGTTTAATACTATACTTGTGCTCCCTAATTGACATGCCAAATCTTACATTGAAGGCGAAGCTTGTCTGTTATTGAACCAAGTGATGAAGGGGAAGAACAAGCGGAAGAAAAACAAAAATCAACTCCCGGTGCTGTAATGAAGCACTGGAACTATGATAACACAAGTAATGATATAGTTTTGCATCTTAATTTATTGCTATGGCTGGAATGAGCAATTGTTTTGCCACTGATTTGATGCCATACATAATTATCTCTACTTTTGCAAACAGGGATCTTCTTTGAAGATACCATATATTTTAGTGGAACTGCACAAAAAGATGTTGGAAACATTAAACTAATCGAGGAGTATATAGTAAGCATGGCCTCCTGACAAGTGCTTCATCTGTATGCTCTAAACAATCAGCCTCCTGACAAAGATTGGTACTCGCCCACTAATTCATCCATACGATTGAGCTTTGTCATCTCTATTAGCGTTGTGCTACTGTTTAGGTACTGTCATGAAAAAATGGTATTGTCCTTGAGAAGTGCTTTATCTGTGTTGTTTTAAATATTTCCTTTCCTTTTTTAGAGCAAATAGGGATGCTAGCATTTAGTTGTCCTCTAGTCTTTGCACAATAGGATCATCTTCCTCTGAAGAAGAATATGGAGTACGTGAAGTGACTAGTTCCGATTATGCCATGATGAAGAAGCACTGTCTATCTTCTCATCAGAAGTAGTAGTTCAAGGATGGTTACATTACTCCCCACAAGGCCAAACTAACTTCAGCTCATAAGGACTGACAAATCTCCATTTTTTTTGCTGTGATGCGCGAGTACAATGTTGTTCTAGGATTCTCATCAGAAGGAGCAGTTGAAGGATGGTTACATTACTCCCCACAAGACCAAACTAACTTCAGCTCAGAAGGACTGACAAATCTCCATTTTTTTGCTGTGATGCGCGAGTACAATGTTGTTCTAGGATTCTTTCTGGTGAGTTCCATTTTTCTAAAAGTGTGCTCTACATGGACCATGTAGGTGCCTATTTAAACTGTCAATTCATAGTACATTTTGCTTTGTACTAATCACTTTTTTGTATTTGTGCAAACAGGGGTGATCGGCTTGATTTCAATGGGAACTGCACAAAATGTTCATGAATACATTGAATCATTCATTTCCACCACAAGAAAGGAGGTGCTGATAAGTTCAAGGCATTGAAACATATAAGGGCGAAATCATACAAGCTACGCGTGAATTTGGTTGATTTTGGTGGAACTGCACAAAAAGAACAGTTGGTTTATTTAGCACGAGGTTCCATGTCAAAGTCCGAACTGAGGCATTTGATATTTTGGAATGGGACAACCTTGTCAAATTTTTCTCATTGATTTTAAGACATGCATTTGATATTTTCGAATGGGACGCCCTTGTTTTCAGCAGCATCGATCAATTTTTTCTTTATTCTTTAGTTGTGAAGTAAATATTGCCTCTAACATGTGAGTCGCTGAGATGCATAATCATCGATTGTTTTGAATGTTCTCTATGAATTGTCAGCCCTGTGTGTTTGATTGCAATGTACAGAAACGCTAAAAAGCTGCTCAAACTCTTTGCACTCCTTCTGTTCCTTTTTACTTCACACATTATGAAAATGCATACTTTTTTGTATAAGATTGCTCAAAGTAGAGATACTTTGACTGCAGACAAAACTTGTATAGAAAGGACCGGAGGGAGTACATGTGAAACTCCTCCAGACGAGGTGATCACCCTGGGAATAATGCTAGTACGTATTGTTTTGCATGTTCATCCAATGCCAGTGATACAGGAATTCGAACTAATCGAAATAAATTCATTCATACACGGTCGGATTTCATATAAACATGCCGGATTTAATTACATTTCATACATTCTTCAACTAAAAAGGGGTGTTTGTGGCTGCATGCATCTCCCAGATGCAGAGGCCGGGGGTCATCCTCCTTTTCTAAAAAAACTAAAAAGGGGTGCGTTGGAGGTATAATTAATTAACCAAAGCTACCCACCTGTGTCCCGCTGAGCCGAATAGAAGCTTCAGTGCCTTAACTGCAGGTGCAGTTGCGTAACTGACATGTGGCCTGTTGGGCCCACGTGTTAGTCAGCCAACTGCACCAGCAGTTAAGTAGAAGCAGCGTTCTTCTCCAGCACAGCTCTCCGACTCCACGTTGCCGCCAAGAAGCTAACCGTCCGTCAATGGTCAACCCGCCTAGCTTGGCTTCAACCAGAGGGTAGCAGCGGTGGCCTTACTTGGACCCAAGCGGCGGCGACCTACCGTGTTCTACTCTTCCTTGTTTTCTGTGTGGCGCGGCCTTGTTGGCAGTGGGGCGGGGCCTCGGCGGAGCCGGCGATGCCTCTGTCTCGTTGCCGGTGGGCGGCGCCTCAGCGGAGTGGTGGAAATCCTCCCCCACATTGCCGGCGCGGTGGGGCCTCGGTTGAGCCGGTGATGTCCTCTGGCTTGTTGTTGGCGGGGCGGGGCCTCGGCGGAGCCGGTGGTGTCCTCTACCTCATTGTTAGCGTCGCGGGGCCTCGGCGGAGTCGGTGGTGTCCTCTGCCTCGTTGTTCGCGTCGCGGGGCGTCATCGACGCCAGCGGAGCGGGGACTCGTCGAAGCCGGCATTGTCCTCTGCCTCGTCCTCGGTCTCGCCAAACACCGCCTCGCCTGCTTCATCGCCCTATGGCTAGCATCTTTGTAGGCGGCCGCAGCCTCCGCCACCCGCATGCGGTACCGCCAGCACTCGACGCGGCCCTTGCGGGCGGAGTGATACGAGTCGAGCAGCGCCTCCTGCCCCGCCCGCTCCGCGGCGATCTGCTCCTCTGCCTGCAGGTGCTCCTGGGGGAGATGGTGGTTGTAGGCGGCGTCGGCCTGTGCCTCCCGGAACTGCTCCTCACGCATCTACCTCACCCTGTCCATATATTGGGCACGGGCCTCGCCGATGGTCATGGTGCAATGCACCGGCGAGGATGGCGTGGAGGAGGGGGTTGGCGCCGGATCGTTGACTACCATGTTCTTCATTTGGACGTCATCGTCCTTCGGCTGCCTGTCGGCCAGCCGGTCGGCAGCAATGGCTGCTATCTCCTTGTGGTCCGTCGTCCGCCCGTCCCGAAGAGCGCTGGAGCACGAGGAAGCCATGGTGGGCAGTAGTAGTGTGGACAGGAGAAAGGCAACGGATGCAGATGACTGCGGCTATGGCCGGCGCAACAGTTTATATTGCAATGGTGGGCGGGCGGAGGGACGGACGTGTGACGCCAGAGTAGCCGCCTCGGCAACCGCATATCATTAATGTGTGCGGCAGATGGACGGACGGACGGCACTTGTGTCGTTTGAAGGCAGAGCAATCGCCTGCACCGGGAAGCGGGGCGGCCGGCGCTGACTGTTTCGGGCGGAAATCGCGCGCGGGCGAGGAGATCACTTTACTTGGATAGGATGACAATGGGGACCCACCAGGTCCATAGCCTCACATCCGCAAGTGCCTCCTTATTATATATATATATAATTTATTTTGCTTCCTCCTGGTTTCCTGACATCACGGTCCCACACCATTGTCTACCTATGTACTCCCTCCTTTCCGGTTTATACGGCTTATCTCAAAGTTTTAGTTTTTCCATTTTATAAGGCTCAATTTGGTTGTTTTCCATCACATGTTCAGATTCCAAGGTGCATTAAATCATTGCATGCAAGTATTAAGAGAAAATTGACCAATGCATGTACTTTATGCATGCATGCATTGCAATTAATGCATTGATAAAAATAATTTTTTGAGGATAACAACAACATTAATTAGGTGCTTTTGCAAAACTAGAAAAAGTATTCCACCACTCGCCATCTGCCTTGATTGGTGAGATTATTGAATTGAGCATTATTAACCGGAAAGGAGGGAGTAGTCAATAAACGAGAGAATTGCACAAGAAGCGGCAGACAGCTGGGACCAAGCAGCTCGAGCAATATTTGTGTTTTTGAGGTGTGAGCACTACAGAGTTTTTCGATGTTTACCCCAGATATTAATTTTTCTCCTCTGAACAACAACGAAAACATTGCTGCAGGTATTAACTGGGCGGGCAGTGGCCCGTCTATCCCAGGCCAGATATCCAGCCCAGATATTAATTTTTTTCAAGCTGAAAATGGCTAGCCCAGCTATACTTTTTTAGGAATACCCAGGGAAGGTCACGTTGTTATTCTCCGCCCCGCTGGCCTGCAAATCTTTCCTAGGAGGGATGCATTAGGCTTAACAAGAAAATGGGCTTTAAGAAATAATAAATGGGATGTAATTATAAAAACTGGGTAGTAACTATAAAAAAATGCACCAAACAACGACTACTTTATAAAATATTATTTTTGGAATATTGAAAATTATAATTTCATTAATTGTTGCGAGCAGAATTTTTCGTTGGATTTTTACACAATATAAATTTATATTGAAATTGAATTTAATCTGACTAAAATTTCGGGATAAAAATATTCGGATCCCATCAAAATGTGGGAAATTTTATTGAATTCTGTTTTGAACGGTTGGTTGAAATGGGCTGTACATTTAACAAACTGTAAATGGGCTGTAGTAAATTCCTGTAGAATTCAAAAATGGGCTACACATTCTTACAAATCTCAAATGGGCTATAAGTTCTCTGACACACACTTCTGGCCTTACTAAGTTGACGCGTCCCCTTAAAAAATAGAGTTGACGGGTATGCAAGGCTTTGTCAACTTATAGTCAACACACGGTTCTAGCAGCAGTGGCCGTTGGATGTCCATCCAACGGATGCCGTGCTTCTTCTTCAATCTCTGATATTCTAGCTTTACCCGCCCAAAAAATGATTCATCCCCCTGACATCTGGGGCGCACGGTTTCGGAAGCTGACCTGTGGGCCTACTAAGTTGACGTACCAAGGGCTTTGTCAACTTAGTCAATATAAACGATTCTAGCTGCAGTGACCGTACAATGTCCATCCAATGGCCGTCATGCTTCTTCAACCTCTGGTCTTCTTGCTCCAGCCGCCCGAAGCAGCGCCGGTCGTGCCGCGTGCTCCTGCCTCTTGTGGCCGGCTGTGCTGCCGCGGAGGCCTCACCGCCCCCTACTACTCCCACCGTAGGCTAGGCCATCCCTCCATTCACCCACTGACCCACACCCCCTGTTATTCTGCGGCGACGGCAGCGCAGCCGAACCAGTGAACCCTCGTACTCCTCCCTGCGTGCGCATCCACTGCTGCGTCTTCCCCGGCTCCGCGTCGTCCCCTTCCTAGGCCTCGCCGTCGTCCACCGCCGTGGTGCTCTCGGCGCGGCGTGGTCAACGTGGTCAAGGAACGACTTCCATCGGACGGGGACTGTACGTGGAGAGGCTGATAGCTGGGTCCACACCAGCCGCAAGGAAGTGCCTCCTTATTACGCGCAAAATAATTATTCCTCCACCTGACTGCGGGGACCCACGAGCTACATCTTCGCACTCAAGGAAGTGCGTCCGGAAAATAAAACGATTCACCCCCCCTGACTGCTGGGACCCACCAGCTACATCTTCGCACGCAAGGAAGTGCGTCCGGAAAAAAAATAATTCGCCCCCCGACT
The DNA here is from genome assembly GCF_002162155.2 of Triticum dicoccoides. Classification (NCBI taxonomy): domain Eukaryota; kingdom Viridiplantae; phylum Streptophyta; class Magnoliopsida; order Poales; family Poaceae; genus Triticum; species Triticum dicoccoides. The sequence goes on along the minus strand of NC_041389.1, from coordinate 385,281,126 downwards.
GCGGGGACCCACCACCTTCGCACGCAAGGAAGTGCGTCCGGGCAAAAAAACGATTCGCCCCCCTGACTGCTAGGACCCAGCAGCTACACCTTTGCACGCATGGAAGTGCGTCCGGGCAAAAAAAAACGATTCGCCCCCCTGACTGCTGGGACCCAGTAGCTACACCTTCGCACGCAAGGAAGCGCAACCGGGCAAAAAAACGATTTGCCCCCCTAACTGTTGGGACCCACCAGCTACATCTTCGCAGGCAAGGAAGTGCCTGACAGTCGGGACCCACTTGGTCGAAGCGTATGTAGCGTTGTCATCCTGGTCGCGAACGTGTACGTACATACTGGTCGATGTAGAGGAGCGCATGTGTCGTAGTAGAGGCGCGCACGTGTCGTAGTAGAGGCACGCACGTAGCATGTACACGTACGTACAACGGCCAGGGTGCGAGAAAGAAAATACGGTCACGTATGTGTACATACGGGCGGGGTCTCGAACGCCTAGTCGCGCATACCGCAAAACGGAGGAAACGAACCTGCTATGGTCGAAACGGGGGTCATGTTGATCGGGAGGGGTGTGGCGTACCGCAAAACATAGGAAACGGACCTCCTACGGCCGAAACGGGGGTCCTGTTGATTGGGAGGGGTGTGGCGTACCGCAAAACAGACAAAACGGACCTCCTACGGTCGAAACGGGGGTCATGTTGATCGGGAGGGGTGTGGCGTACCGCAAAACGGATGAAACAGACTTGTGTTGGAGCGCTACAGTCGAAACGGGGGGAGGGGTGTGGCATACCGCAAAATGGGACTCCACGGGATATTGTTCATCTCCACCGTCGACCTCCTCCAGCCTCCACGGGCTACCGTCGACCTCCTCCAGCCTTCACGGGCTCCTATTGATCCAGCCTCCACCGCGCGCTACTCCACCGGCTACTATTCAACCACCCCTCCACGGGCACCCCTCCACCGTCTACTGTTCATCCAGCCCTCCACACCACGGGGTCCTATTCAACCACCCCTCCACGGCCACCCCTCCACCGTCTACTATTCATCCAGCCCTCCACACCACGGGTTCCTGTTCATCCAGAGGCAACGCCACCGCTAACTGTTCATCCAAACCCCCCCGCAGCGCTCACTGTTCATCCAATCGATCGGCTTCAGTTAGCAGCAGTAGCGAAGGAATCGCTCCATTGGGTTCAGTTAACAGCCATCGATCGATCGCTCGGGTTCAGTAACGCGTAGCCTGCAGTGCAATTGCTCGGGTTCAGTTAGAGCCCAACGCCTCGCTCGGCTTCAGTTAGAGCCAACGCCTTGCACGCACACGCATGTACGTACGAGAGAAACGCGCATCGCTCGGCCCCCAACCTCCCACCGTAACCGGCAACTCCCCAAAATTTTCCTCCCCCTCGCTTCTACCATGGTTTTTTCCCTCATGGATGGCCCAAAGAATGTCATGCAGCTACGTCTCCGGCCCGCCCAGGACGAAAAGCCCATTTTTTGTCATGATTTTTTGTCATAGAAGTAGGAGCTCACCACATCTATGATGATACCGGGTTTTGTCACAATTATCGTCATAGAAGTGTCATATGTATAACAGAAAAAAAAATCGTTCGGCCCAAAATGTCACGGATGTGTCTTTTTTTGTAGTGTTGATGGCATGTAGATCGTCTGCGCGGGCTATGTGGATGTGGAGAAGGAAATCTTCGATCCATACCGCGGGGTCTGTTGTTCCATCGCATGATTCGATGTTTACGGGTTTGAACCCTTCTGGGAATTCATGATCCATCACTTCATCAGTGAAGCAGAGCGGATGTGCGGCGCCTCTGTGCCGGGCTATGTCACGACGCAGTCCGGCTGCGTCTGACTGGTTATATTGGGCCCAGTCGGATTTGCTATTAGTGTATCCAGTATGACGGTCATCGTCATGTGCTGCGACGCGCCCCCGTGATCCGTAGATCGATCTTGGTTGTCCTGCGGTGTTATCCAGTCTATCACGCAGGTCTTGAGTATTGCCCCGGGCCGTAGCGAACTGGTGCGGGGGTGCAGGCTGGTATTCGGGCTGATATGCCGCTTTATCCCGACCTCGAGGCGGCCAGTCAGCCGTGTGGTGCTCGAGTCCATATTCCTCGGCTGCCAGTACTTCTGTCCATCTATCTATGAGCATGTCTTAATCAGCTTGAAGTTGCTGCTGCTTCTTCTTCAGGCTTCTCGCAGTGGCAATAAGCCGGCGCTTGAAGCGCTCCTGCTCCGCGGGTCCTCGGGCATGCCGAACTCGTCGACACCGAGGCTAATCTCGTCTTCGGAGGAGGTCATGTAGTTGTCCTCCTCCGGATACCCGTTCGTCGCCTGTTCGTCTGGGCTGTCCTGCCCATCCTCCTGCTCGGCCTGCTCGAAGGCGGGCTGATCGGGGTTGTAATCATTGTCGGCACCGTCCGGATTATTTTCGTCTCCGGTGCCTGTATTGCCTTGGCGGGGCTTGCAGCGGCGCTGGCGACGCCCATGCTTTGCTTTCTTATTGGAGGGGTTATCCTCCATTGCCTCATCGCCATTGGTTTCTTTTGAAGTGTCCACCATATATATATATCGTATGAAGAGGTGGCTGTCCACCGCCCTGTGAGCGGTGGCTCCTGTACGTCTCCTGCATCGTCGTCCGTACAGTCGATGTCTTCGAAGTCGAAGTCAAGCACGTCAGTTAAATCATCGACTGTGGCAATGAAGTGGGTGGTGGGTGGGCAGTGAATTCCTTTGTCACCTGCTTCCCACTCAAGACGGACATAGTTCGGCCCAGAGCCTCCTGACAAAGAGAGAGACTTTAATGAGTTCAGCATGTCGCCAAAAGGCGAGTGCTGAAAGATGTCTGCAGCGGTAAACTCCATTACCGGAGCCCAACCTGGTTCGGCTAGCTCGAGAGTGTGCAAATCGGAACCAACAACCAGATATGACTCCGGGGGCCCAGGGTTACAGGCCTCCATAGAGGTGAGACCTGTGTTCGGCTCCACCACCAATGAGTATGCGGCCTGCGGGGCGGGGTCTACCCCTCCGTCCTTGAGCGACGCAACCTGCTCCGGATTCAGATCCAGGGCTGCTGCAGGGATGATGTCCCGAGCATTGTCCGACGGCAGGTCTAGGCCGTGCTAGTCATGACTGTCCGGTGCTCCTGGCATAGGCCCGAATCTGTCGAATATCAAGTCTCCGCGAATATCCGACGTATAGTTCAAGTTTCCGAACCTGATCTGGTGGCCAGGGGCGTAGCTGTCGATCTACTCCAGCTGACCAAGCGAATTGGCCCACAGTGCGAAGCCGCCAAACACGAAGATCTGTCCGGGGAGAAAAATCTCGCCTTGGAGCGTGTTGTTGACGATTGAAGACGCCATCAAGCCTCGAAGCGACGACACAGAGGAACTCTCAATGAAAGCACCAATGTCGGTGTCAAAACCGACGGATCTCGGGTAGGGGGTCCCGATCTGTGCATCTTAGGCTGATGGTAATAGGAAGCAAGGGACACAATGTTTACCCAGGTTCGGGCCCTCTCGATGGAGGTAAAACCCTACTTCCTACTTGATTAATATTGAAGATATGAGTAGTACAAGAGTAGATCTACCACGAGATCATAGAGGCTAAACCCTAAGAGCTAGCCTATGATGGTATGATTGTAATTGTGATCGGCCTTCTAAGGACCATCCTCTCTGGTTTATATAGACACCGGAGAGGGCTAGGATTTACATGGAGTCGGTTACAAGGAAGGAAATATAATATCCGGAGCGCCAAGCTTGTCTTCCACGCAAAGGAGAGTCCCATCCGGACAAGGGCCGAAGTCTTGAGTCTTGTATCTTCACGCTTCAATAGTGAGGACGATGTATATAGTCCGGCTGTCCGGATACCCCCTAATCCAGGACTCCCTCATTGAGCATGCGTTGGTTTTCCATTGAAGGGGAAAGGGTGATGCAGCAAAGTAGCGTAAGTATTTCCCTTAGTTTTTGAGAACCAAGGTATCAATCCAGTAGGAGGCTACACGCAAATACCTCACACCTGCACAAACAAATAAGAACCTTGCAACCAAAGCGATAAAGGGGTTGTCAATCCCTTCACGGCCACTTGCAAAAGGGAGATCTGATAGAGTTAATAAGATAAATATTTTTGGTATTTTTATGATATAGATTGTAAAGTAGAGATTGCAAGATAAAATAGATCGGCAACTTATATGATGGAAAATAGACCCGGGGGCCATAGGTTTCACTAGTGGCTTCTCTCAAGATAGCATAAGTATTACGGTGGGTGAACAAATTACTGTTGAGCAATTGATAGAAAAGTGCATAGTTATGAGAATATCTAGGCATGATCATGTATACAGGCATCACGTCCGCAACAAGTAGATCGAAACGATTCTTCATCTACTATTATTACTCCACACATCGACCGCTATCCAGCATGCATCTAGAGTATTAAGTTCATAAGAACAGAGTAACGTGTTAGGCAAGATGACATGACGTAGAGGGATAATCTCAAGCAATATGATATAAACCCCATATTTTTATCCTCGATGGCAACAATACAATAAAAGAATTCAGAGGAGATTCAAATATTGTTCATAGATAATCTTGATCATAAACCCACAATTCATCGGATCTCTACAAACACACCGCAAAAAGAATTACATCAAATAGATCTCCAAGAAGATCGAGGAGAACTTTGTATTGAGACCCAAAGAGAGAAAAGAATCCATCTAGCTAATAACTACGGACCCGAAGGTCTAAGATAAACTACTCACACTTCATCAGAGAGGCTATGGTGTTGATGTACAAGCCCTCCGTGGTCGATTCCCCCTCCGGCGGAGCGCTGGAAATGGCCTCAAGATGGGATCTCACGGGTACATAAGGTTGCGGCGGTGGAAATAGAGTTTCATGGTGCTCCTGGATGTTTTTATGGTATATGAGTATATATAGGCGAAAGAAGTCGGTCGGGGGAGCCATGAGGGGCCCACAAGGGTGGGGGGCGCGCCTACCCCCTTGGGCGCGCCTTCCTGCCGCGTGGCCTCCTCATTTCTTTCTTGACATCCACTCCAAGTCTCCTGGATTGTGTTTGTTCCAAAAATAACTCTACCGAAGGTTTCATTCCGTTTGGACTCCGTTTGATATTCCTTTTCTACGAAACACTGAAATAGGCAAAAGACAGCAATTTGGACTAGGCCTCCGATTAATAGGTTAGTCCCAAAAATAGTATAAAGGTGCATAATAAAGCCCATTAAACATCCAAAACAGATAATATAATAGCATGGAACAATCAAAACTTATAGATACGTTGGAGATGTATCAGTTCGCCACACCCCTCCCGATCAACAGGACCTTGTTTCGACCATAGGCACTCGCACACAAGTCTGTTTCATCCATTTTGAGGTAAGCCAGACCCCTCCCGATGAACAGGATCCCGTTTCGACCTTAGGCGGTTGAACACAAGGCCATTTCCTCCGTTCTGCGGTATGCCAGGCCTCGTTTTGATCGGTTGCTCCATCCAAGCCGGTTGCCTCCCGATGAAAACGATGACCCAGTTTCTCCGTTCCGACCCAGCCGGTTGGCTGCCCATGAACAGGACACTGTCGCTTCCTCTCCATGTACACGAGCCCTGGTCGTACATATGCACGAGTAGGCGTTCGAGACCCAACCCGTATGTACGTATGTGGCCATATTTACTTTCTTGCACCCTGGTTGTACGTACGTGTACATGCTACGTGTGCGCCTCTACTACGACACGTGCACACCTCTATTACGACACATGCCCTTCCCTACTCGGCCACGGTTCATCGCTGCAGCCTGCAGACAGACCGATCGACCAGTATGTACGTACACATTCATGACTAGAATGACAATGCTGCGTACGCTTCGACCAGGTGGGTCCCGACTGTCACGCACTTCCTTGTGTGCGAAGATGTAGCTGGTGGGTCCCAACAGTCAGGGGGACTTTTTTCGCGAAATACGGTGGCCCGTCCACTGAGTCCCTGCTGTCAGGTGGAGGAATGATTATTTTGCGCGTAATAAGGAGGCACTTCCTTGCTACGGCCGTGGATCCAGCTGTTAGCCTCTCCATGTACAGTACTCTTCCGATGGAAGTCGTTCCTTGACCACATTGACCATGCCATGCTGAGAGCACCAAGGCGGTGGACGACGGCAAGGCCTAGGAAGTGGACGACACGGAGCCAGGGAAGACGCGGCAGTGGATGGCCATGCGGAGAGGAATACGAGGATTGACGGGTTCGCCTGCGGTGTGAGGCTGCTGTCGCCGCAGAATAATAGGGGTTGTGGGTGAGTAGAGGGATGGCCTTGCGAGAGGTTGGAGTAGGGTGGGGCAATCAGGCCTGCACGACAGCACAGCCGGCCACCGAAGGCAGGAGCAGGAGGCACGACTGGTGCTCATTTGGGCGGCTGGAGCAAGAAGACCAGAGGTTGAATAAGCACTACAGTCGTTGGATGGATATTGTACGATCACTGGAGCTAGAATCGTTCATATTGACTAAGTTGACAAAGCCCTCTGTCCGCGTCAACTTAGTAGGCCCACAAGTCAGCCTCCCACTATGGTGAGTCCCAGCCAGCAGGGGGAGTCTTCATTTTTTTGCGTAATAGGGAGGCACTTCCTTGCGTGCGAAGATACAGCTGGTGGGTCTGATCTGCCAGCGGGGGGAATGTTTTTTTGGTGAAATATAGAGGCCCTTTCGGTGGGTCCCTACTGTCAGGTGGAGGAATAATTTTTTTATGCGTAATAAGGTTGCACTTCCTTGCTGCGGCCGTGGACCTAGCTGTCAGCCTCTCCATGTATAGTACTCTTCCGATGGAAGTCGTTCCTTGACCACATTGACCACGCCGCGCCGAGAGCACCAAGGTAGTGGACGACGGCGAGGCCTAGGAAGGGGACGACGCGGAGCCGGGGAAGGCGCGGCAGTGGATGCCCACGCGGAGAGGAGTACGAGGGTTCACTGGTTCGGCTGTGGTGTGAGGCTGTCGTCGCTGCATAATAACAGGTGGTGTGGTGAGTAGAGGGATGGCCTGGCCAGCGGTGGGAGTAGTAGGGGCGGTGAGACCTCTGCGACAGCACGGCCGGCCATGGGAGGCAGGAGCAGGCGGTACGACCGGCGCTGGTTTGGGCGGCTAGAGCAAGAAGACCAGAGGTTGAAGAAGCACTACGGCCGTTGGATGGACATCATACAGTCATTGGAGCTATAATCGTTCATATTGACTAAGTTGACAAAGCCCTCCATCCGTGTCAACTTAGTAGGCCCACAAGTCAGCCTCCGAAACAGTTCACCCAGATGACAGTGGGAGGAATCATTTTTTTCGCGTAATGAGGCAGTTGATTGCTTGCGGCCAGGTCAGCGGAGGGAGTAGGGTGGGTCGGTGAAGCCTGCACGGCATCACAGCAGGCCACAAGATGAGGGAGCAGGCAGTCCCGCCGGTGCTGGTTTAGGCAGATGGAGCAGAAAGATCAGAGATTGAAGAAGCACGCCAGCCGTTGGATGGACATCCAATAGTCACTGCTGCTAGAATCGTGTGTTGACTGACAAAGCCTTGCGTGAACAAGTCAGCCTCAAAATCTGTTGCGTGTACATCCAATTTGCTATTATTTTTATAATTTTTACTCATTTGCTAATTCATATGGAATTTATTGCAGCCCATTTTCCATTTTTAGAATTGCTGCCCATTTTCTGGTCAGTGCCAGGGTTAAAAAAATTGAACTAAAAAATGTGCGAAATTTTAAAAATTCACATATTTTTGTTGGGGAACAAAATATTCTTAATCCAAAAATTAGTATCCATACTAAGACAAATTTAAAAATAAATTAGTATTATGTCATGTTAAAAATCCAATGAAATATAAAATAACGATGAAGAACAAAAAAAAGAAACTAATTGCCCATTTGCTATAATTGTTTTGGAATTTGCAACCCCTTTGATATTACTTTTAAGATATACTGACCATACTCTTTGGCCAGGCCGGAACGCATCCCTCCTTGTCTTGAAAGATTTGCAGCCGAGTAAGTCGGAGAAAACAAATAGGCCTAGCTTGGATATTCTTCAAAAAGAAATAGTGGGCTACCTATTTTCCCAAAGAAAAACTATTGGGCTGGTCATGTTGATAGGTGGGCCATAGAGACCGCACAACCCAGTTTATAGCCTGCTCCTCCAAACAAATCCTCAAAAAAAATGTGCAATTCTGTCGTTAATTGACTATACGTTGACAATGATGTGGGTCCCAGATATCAGTACAGCGGATTAGAGTAAAAAATGAATGGTGCATCTGAGTAGTAAAAGAGGTGCTTGCTTGTGTTTGGGAGTGGACCTGGTGGGTCCATACTGTCATACTCACAAGTACAGTCCTCTCCCGATTCATTATGTTGACAGGGCCGGAGAGCAGCGCCGCGGCGAGCGCACCAAGGCGGAGAATAAAATGATGTCGCCAATCTGTTGCGCTGGGTTGGACATTCTTATCGAAAAATAAAAATGGACTGGAACTATTTACGACGTTGACTTTGATTTGCATGGGTCCGCTGGTTGCAGGAAGAAAATGGTGGGAGAAAGAAAACTGGTCGCTATCTTTGCCTAAGAATAGTATCTACTGAATGTAAGAAACTATCGTAGGAAATAATATCCTGTTGTTAAAATTTGACTTCAAATCGTGAATTTATAGAACTCATGCATGAGCACTTAGCTTTATTTATTTATTTATTTATTTATGTTTAGGGGACCATGAGCATGTACCTGGGCCGGATTCATCTGAGAGCCTTCCTTCCAGTTAATTATGGGCTCCTCTATTGGGCCTTCATCAGTGGGTTGCATGTTATCGACAAGTGGAAAATGTGTTCCATACCAAAAATAGTATGCGCTACGTACGATACGGGGCACTAAAGGATCAGACCACGCAACGACTTCCAAAACATTGTGTTTGTTGTTCTAACAACACATTTATTCAACCAACAGACGAAATATACTACTGATTGTACATTGAAAACAGCAGCAACAACAACCAGGGCTGGGGGTACAACAGAAGCAGTAAGCAAGCTAGAAGAGTAAAGACGCAGCTCTCTCTTCCAAACCAAACATCATCCATCATTACAAAAGGGCTACCAAAAAAGAACAAGTGTATGCATCAAACTAAATAAAGATCCTACTACACGAAGTGTACGCATCTAACTAACTGGCTCAATTAGACGTTACTATTTATTAAGCTGTGGAGATTGGCTGACGGCTTGAACCAGATGGGTGCCTGACGTGGGAAACTCCAGCCAGCAGGTCGAAGTCTGATACTTGCGACCCTCTCTCCTACTTTGGGCTACAAAGCATGGCGGCACATATCAGGGTATGGTGCATGCAGAGACACATGGTATGTTGTGTACACACAATTTTGCCTAATGAACGAAACCGCGTTTCCATCATGATCTTTGCCGTCAGTTATCTCCTGGTTAACCGGATAATTCAGTCCGAGAAACAGACAACGTGTACCAAGGCTACTTACCAGCCTTCTGTCAAAAATTTCTGAAGGCCCAGAGAAGCTGGGATCCTGCTCAAAGACCTTGGAGTGCCCGTGCTTGTATTCTGTAAAACAACACATCCGTTACGTGCGAACGATCATCAATCATTCGTCGTCGTCTGATCGAGCCAGGAACCACCTGCAATTGCCATGCCGCTTTTCTTTGAAATTTTCTGGGATAAGGAAGGGTAGGGACACCAGGCAGCGTACAACATCATATCAAGTTGGAGTCAAAGAAAAAACGGCTCTTACTATAGTCAATGTGAAGAACAGCATGTTATCAGCATGAATAGTTTTCAGTAAATATTGACAGTAATATAAGCAAGCCATCATGATATCATAGGAAAGTAACATACTGTTGTAACAGCCGTTTGTAGCGATGACTGGAGTAGGCCAGCAATACGTCCAGCCATAGAAGGAGTCGGCAGCGTAAATATAGCCCTTGTGATCAATGGCATCAGAGAACCATGAGGATGTATGATCCTGCGATGGATGTGCAGATTTATCCACTTACCGCAGTGACCTGTCCGATAGGCGAGACCGCGGTTGAAGAACGCAACTAGACTGAAGTCTTTATAATTCACAGATCTTGTGGGCACTTGGCAGATTACAACCTTCGGCAAATCAAACTTGGTATCATGTTGGCTACTATAAGATTCCGAGTATTCTGGGTCGCGGTGCCAAAGCAGTGTAATGTTAATCGAAGGAAGGGGGATCAATCATCGGGTGTAGACCTCCACGAGCATCCAGGCGCTACAACCGTCGACGAGCACCATCCAAGACATGTTCATCCTGACCCAGTACATACCGTTAATGTAGTTGAGGGTGAGGGGGATCGGATCGCAGTCAAGAGGGTTGATGCTCGCCACCCTACAATTGTTATGCTGCATCGCACGCCGTTTCTAAACATCAGGTGGCATCAGCAAGCAAGGAGCTGGCTTAAAAATCTCCGTCCTGAGGGCTTTGAGTAAAGGGTACAGTCCCGACGAGCATGTGGCGAGCCGCATGGTACTGAGATTATCCACACGCAAATAAATGAGCTTGATTACCTCTTTGGGGAGTGAATTCCAGCCACTCTTTCGGCGGACGCTACTCGGTTCTACCATTGTTAGTGCTTGGGTTTTGGAAGAGGGATGGAAGAAGATTGGATGATTATGTGCAGACAAAGATGAAGAAGTGAATATGTGCTGCGGGAAGTGGACAGGTGATGATGACTACAGCACGCCACTTGACTTACGAGACACATACCAGCCTCGTAGGGTCATATTGATGCCACACAACTTGCTTGAGTGATCACAGTACTAGAACTCCCTACAGTACCTACTACTATGCCCTAGTTTTCATATAGAGTAGTGGAGTAGGACTCTGCTCTACTACTAGCACCGGAGGAGTAGTATATTCTAATCTAAAATAACTTCAATGCCCGAGCGTGGAACAAGTGCGAACCGCCATCGATGCTAACTCCAATCCCCAGCAAACGTTCGTTGGGAGACATGGCAGTTGCAAACGCCCGCGACGCAGTTACAGTACATGTGTAAGGGTGGCGGTTTTGTTAAATAATATGGCTTAAAAACAGGCCACCGTCGGATGAATATCTGACAGTTACGAGGGATTCGCCAGGATTGAGCTCGTGGCGAACAATTGCCAGATATCATTACTAAAAAAAGGTTAAAACACCCGGGGCTATAACTTCCACCGATTGACCACTAACAATGATACTAACATAGTTGTAAAATGGTCAAAGACCGTGTCTACGTGGTGTTTCGAATTTAGATGCAAAAAACTAGCAAGATGCCCGTGCATTGCACGGAACATCAAGATCCACTTTTTTACAAAACACCTATTGTGATTGACCCATGCAGGAGTAATCCCATGTGTAAAAACTAATGATATCTCGAGAATTTTATCGGAAAAATGGTATCTCGAGAATTTCATCAAAAAAATGATATCTCTAGACAGATGATAAATAAGGTGAGGAGGAGTGGGGCATGGTGCTGACTGGTGGTCAGACTAGGCGGAGGCATGGGGATGGACGGCGCCGGCAGCGGCCACCATGGAAGATTGTTCCAGAGACTTCCTTTTTTTAATTCTCAGCAATGAGGTTGTGGGAGATGAGGATGAACGAGGCAAGGCCTTATCTGTAAATGTGGAGAGATGTGCGGGTATCTTTTGTAAAAAATTCATAGTTTGCTTTCTATCCGTCAAATATCGATCGGACGGTCTACATTACAAGATGGCAGACACACCATCATCACCAACTCGGTTTTTTATAAGAGTAGCGATAGAGACTAGGGAGGAGCACCATCTATGGCTTCGTGTGCTACTCACGCGCTCAATTCGGTGGCCGCAACGTCCCCTACAGCCACTCCCTCCTGCGCTTCATTCGGCGGGCGCTGTTGGAATTTGCGGAGGGCACTCGCGCGATTGCTGGCGGCGATGACTTCACCGACGACGACTTCTTCCTCGACCTCGGCAACCTCTTCCTCAGTGACATGGGCGACAACCTCAACGCCAACGGTGCTGCTCCCGTTGCATCGTATGTGTTTCTGTCCTTCCTGTTCGAAATCGAGGTAGAATTCATGTTTCTAGTATGTATCCTAGATTCGGTTTGTTCATCTACTATGCTAGTCCACATGATAAGTTTAATCTTTGTTATAGCCGTCATGATTTATTTTGTGCTTATTCAGATTAAATCTCGTAGTAACTTTCTCATATATTCAACTGGCACAACGTCCCCTACAGCCACTCCTGTTTCATGGACGGTCTGGTCGATGCCTCCAAGGTGCCCTGCGTCTATTGCTATGAGTGCACATCGCCGTTTTGGGGCTCGCCGGCGAGCCTCGTGCATCACCTCACGCAACTGTCCGTCAATCACTACTGGCCCGCGGCGGTGAACATCAAGTACAAGACGTGCTACTCGTTCGCTGTGCCAGAGTCGCTGGAGGATCACCGCCGCCTGCTAGTCTCGGAGGAGAATGGCAGCGTCTTCCTATTGATCATGGGCACCGGCGTGGCCCGCGCAGGCCGCTGCTTCATCTCTATAGTGTGCCTCAGGGGCAACGCCGCTGATGCTGACACTCACACAAGGCCGATGTATGGGTGCATGCTCACTGTTACTGTCCCTCAGAGGTACGTGGGCGCCCACACCGCCTCCATCAAGCTGACTAGGACTGTGCCGAGCTGCTCTGATCACGCCGATGTGGACATGGAAGACGCATGGTATGATTTTCCCCCAGGATGGTGCACGGGGACTCCAAGGAGGTTCACCTGGACATATGCATTACCAAGTTAAATGTTGATCATTAGTCTTCGCTCAATGTAATCCGTTGTCTAAGCATGTGGAGCCTTCTTATTTATATAGTATAGAACCTTCCATGTATGATCTTGCTGTATTAGAGTATCGCGCTTGAATAAAAGTGTATCCGTTTATGGTTTAGTCCAGAATCTTCCATGTATGTTTTTGCTCCATTAGAGTTCTCGCTTGCCATTTATGGGATTAACTGAGAATTCTTACTACCATACTGGTGAAAGACTTATGATGAACCATTTCTTACAACTCCTCTACCCCTTTCCAAGTCATCCTGATTTAATGCCACCGTCTAGGTGTATAAGAGCATGGTTAATACTTAATAGTATAGCCAACTGTTGAATATAAGAAAGTGCCATGTTATCTGTAGCCAACATGTATAACAATCGATACTCAAAAACTAATTCTTAAAGATCATTTCTTGCAAAGCACAATAAGTGTTATTTCTTCACAAATTTTGGATCCAGGTTTGAACGCTTTTGTTTGCAAAAGATACTTTTTTATCTATTTCACCCGGATGTTCGTGAGCTCTAGAGAAGAAACAATATCCTAAGAAACCTATCGATACTCGTTACACATGAGATGACCCCCACATACTTTGTCAAAATAAACAACTCCCCGATCAATGCATTTCACTGTTCCGTGCAACGCACGGGCACCTTACTATATATTAGTACGACCATAAATTTAACTAACATTATATATAGTACGATAATTGCTCATGCATGTCACCAAAAATTATATCATTGAAAACTATGTTCAAATAAGAATCCAACGATATAGTTTTTGTTGACATGCACTAACATTCTGTTAGTTAAATCTCCAGTCAAATGCAATGGGGGACTAATAAACCATGACCGAGGTAGTACTAGTGTAGAGGTCGGCGCTGCACGGGAGTCTCACCCTGCTCGTGGCGCGGCATTAAAGGCGTCATATCACAAAACCCCACTACTCGTAGTAAAAAGTGGTCTGGTAAAATAAACGGATAAGCAACCATCACATCCCTCCGTCTTTTAGCATTTCATCTCTCTGCATTTACTTTCTCCGGTTAATCCCGCACGCTCAATCCCTAGCTACTACTCCTAGTATCCCTAGCTACTACTCCTAGGGCCAGTTCTTTTGGCGGCTTAAAAAATAAGCCGTCTCTTCCCCAGCTTTTACCATAAGACTAGTCACATAAGGCGCCTCACTAATTTATTTGGGCTTCTAAACTACTACCTCCATCCTGGTTTATTAGTCAGCATTGTAATTTGTGCTAAATTTTGACAAAAAATATAACTGATAAAATGTTAGTGCATGTCAACAAAAGTTATATAATTTTGGGTGACATGCACAAACTTTTCATTAGTTAAATTTAAGGTTAAAATTTGACACAGATTACAATGGGGACCATACCAGGACAGAGGTATTAGTTATGAGATTACTAATCTAGAAGCCTAAAAGGACTGGCCCCTGGTACTCCTAGTAATAGTACTGAAGTTGGAATTCCAATTCCACGGCACAACTTGTTAGGCAAAAAAATTTGATACAGGGTGTAGGAAGCGCTTGGGAATTTTCATGCCTTCCCGACCAGTGAGATAGTCCGTACAAAGTACGATAGAGAAATAACCACAGAGAAGGAAGCTAAAATTAAACAATCAAACGAGCATTTTTGCAAAAAGAAATTGCATTGAATCGTTACACAAGCTTCACTAGGGTCATTTTTCTACTTTCACAAAAACTGCATCATAATGTTAAAACATGCATTTGCACATACATAAATAATAGTAGTAGCACAGTCTGCAATCATATATAGAGAGAGACATGTAGTGCGATAGAATATAGTAAAGTTTGTGCTATATGCACGTACTTACAAAATGCATACGAATACACAAGGTTTCCATACTTTTCTTTTTACATACTTAATTAAGGATGCTAATAATTCCCGAACGTTCGGGATTTATCATTTGCGCCCCAAAACTAATAAAAGCCATGGCACTCGCAGAAGCGCTTGCGGCGCGCTAGGAGTGCCCTGGTGCGCGGCCTTTTCCCAGCGCGCCAACACAACACCTCTTCCTTAGCCTCGCAACGTCTTGCCGGCGGGCGAGCGCGATCTCACCGGTGTGCTGATCCGTCGCCAACAGGTACTCCTCCTCACTGGATGCATGCACGTGGTCCATGTACCGCCAAGCGTAGATGAGGCGCTTGGGACCGACTGCACTCCGGGCGTTGGCACGGGCGTCCTCCGCCACCCTCACGGCCCTCGCACGAGCCTTCTTCCAAAGAGCCAATTGCCTGACTCTCTCGGATGCGACATAGGACTGCCAGGCAGCATGCCTCACGGCGCTTCTCTTCCTCTATGTTGGCGCGCACTGCCGGAGGCAAAGCCTCCCACAACGCGACATTCGTTTCTTTCCAAAGCTCCTCAAGGCTGGGAGGCTTGGCGGGCGGCGCGGCGTTCTCCTCGTAGCAGGGAGCCGACGCATCCTCCGATGCGCATGCTAGCGAGACTGGGAACGCCGACGCGTCCACCGCGACGCGTCGTAGCGAGGAGCGGAAAGTCGACGCGTCCTCCTCGACTAGTGGCGGCGAGGAATGGAACGGTGATGCATGACGGTCCTCACGGTGTAGCGAGGGGCGCCTAGGGCTTGGGAGGCGCGATGCCATGGTGGTCGACGTGAGAGGGAGGAGGAGGAGGAGATAGCAATGAACGTGAGCATTCTTGTCAGGACCCCGACTCAATGCCACATCGATCTAGCATGTAACACCTCATATCACTTTGCGGCCTCACGCACGGTATTCCCACGGGTGTCGCCTTACCTTTGCTCGGGACCATTTGTGCCTTTTGGCACACATATATGATAGTGTCGCTAGCATCCATATGATAAGGAGCCCGGCTGACATGGCTAGTCGTAAACCCAAAGTGGCACAAACTTACAGGGACAGGCATCCATGACCCAGCATCGAACGTGTCGGTCATCAGCGAGTGGATCCAGGCTGTAACACTGGGCTAGCAGGACTCCGGTGAACCGGGCTGTAGCGGGCTAACAGGACTCCGGTATTCATCGCGTGACATTTCCCCGAAGGGACAGACACAGGAACGAAGAAGGACACATGCCGGCCAACCTAAGTGTTCCGGAGCAGTAGCAAGCTACCATGGCTTAGTGGAAGCACTAGGAGACATTTCCCGGTAAGAGAGGCTACTAAGGATAAACAACTAGATAGTCAGATCCCACACATACCAAGCATTTCAATAACATACACACAATATGCTCGATATGTGCAAATACAACATGGCATCACAACATGACTCTACAACTCAAGCATTTTATTCAATAGGATCCGAGGAGAGAGATATTACAATCATGGGTCTCATGACCCAACATTCAGAGCAAACAAGTCAAGCGCAAGCGGAAGCTTAACATGTCTGAGTACAGACATCTACAAAAGAAAAAGGCTGAGAAGCCTGACTGTCTATCAGATCCTGCCGAGGGCACAAGATCGTAGCTGAGGTAACAAGCTAAACGTCGAAGTCCACGCGGTACTACTAGCAAGACTGACGTCTCTCTGCAAAAACATAAATTAAGCAGCGTGAGTACAAATGTACCCAGCAAGACTTACATCAGATCTAACTACATATGCATCATTATCAACAAGCGGATGGTGGGGTTTAACTGCAGCAAGCCAGCTTTGACTCGGTGGCTATCCTGAACTACGACTGCAAGTAACTCTTTTGAGGTGGCGCACACGAGTCCACATATTCACCATATCAATACACCACAATGGATCCGCTCCCGTCTCCCTACGAGAATGCCATCCATAGCACTCACGCTTATCTTGCGTATTTTATAGTATCCACTTTCACTTGTCTATGAACTGTACAGGCAACCCAGAAGTCCTTTACCGCGGACACGGCTATTCGAATAGATCATATTAACCCTGCAGGGGTGTACTTCTTCACACACGCTCTCACCACTTACCGCCGTTTACACGACATGTACTCGGCAACCTTCAAGCGGAAGCCCAGCGAGGGTGTCGGCCACGACCTGACTAACCACACAAGTCTCTCGTCCAGGTTTATCGCCTATTCGGGTTCCATCCGCAAGGAGATCCGGCTGGGGTGTCGCTCACGGCCCCAAACGATGTGAGCAGGGTTCCCAAGCCCACCTCGACGGGTGGATCTACGCTTGGTACACCGTGCCATGGTGCCTAGTCTGTCCCAAGCCCACCTGTACCGGGTGCCACTTGGTAGACTACTAACACTACCTACAAACGCCAGAAACTAGTTGCAACTCCTGGACAGAGATCATGTTGATTAATAAGTCGAGAGGGGTCGAGTTAACGGAACCCAATGTGTGGTAGTATCTGTTCATGGATCACAAACACAAAACTCAGTTCCTGAGGACGGCTGCAATGAGACAACCCACCATGTACTCCTACATGGCCTCTCACCACTACCTTTACCAAATCGTGTTCACACACTTAGCTCACACACAGTAGGACATGCTCACACACCTCCATTTCATCCCCAATGAATCAGACCTGACTCAACTCTAAGAAGTAGCAGGCAGGACAACAAGCATGAATGAGTAGGCACATCAGGGCTCAAACAACTCCTACTCAAGCTAGTGGGTTTCATCTATTCACTGTGGAATGACAGGTCATGCAGAGGATAATGGGGTTCAGCTACTGCAGCAAGTAACAGATGAATCGTTGTTGTCCTAATGCAGTAAAAGAGAGCAAGAGCAAGAGAGTGGGATTTTATCAGAATGAACAAGGGGGTTTTGCTTGCCTGGCCCTTCTGAAGATAGTATAGTTCTTCATCGGTGTCATCGAACTCATCGCCGGAACACGTCTACTAAAGGGGGACAATTACCGACAAACAAAGAAGAAGCACAATCAATGCAATGCAGCAATATGATGCATGATCATGACATGGCAATATGCTGTGGTTTGAGCTAATGCAACTAGCAGCAAGTTAAATGGAGTTGGTTTGAATCCAGGATTCAAATTCAAACTCCATATGTGGATATTCAAATGCCATTATAAGATTTGTCCTAAACAGTAGCTATAAGTTGTTCTAACATGCATGAAAATGGTACAGATGGATAGATTGGATTTTCTGATCATTTTTCATATATAAATTATTTCATTTGGAGTTACGGTTGAATTTATATGAATTTTAGAAGTTTATACTATTTTCTGGAATTAATAAATCATTTAAGATTTATTAAAATCCGAGAAACAAATACTGCGTCAGCATGACGTATTAGTGACGTCAGCAGGTCAATGGGCGGCCCAGGTCAAACTGACCGGTGGGTCCCGAGTGTCAGTGTCTAACTAAACTAACCTAGCTTAGTTAATACTAACCTAACTTAATTAGCCGGGCGGGGCCCGCATGTCAGTGGCTCTAGGGAAGTCAAACTGGGTCAACCCGGGTCAAACTCGCCGGAGTTGACACGTGGCTCGTCGCCGGCAAGGCCGGAGACGGCGGAGAGGCTCGGGATTCCTCCTCCGGCGACCAAATGGCCGGCGGAGGGCATCTACGCGACGGGGAGGCTCGTTCGCATTGAGTGGTGCACGCAGCAGCGGCTCCGGTGGCCTAAGTCGATGGCGGCGGCGAATTGCGCGGCGGCCGGAGTTTGGGAGTGCTTGGAATCGGCGTTGTGGTGCACGGTGAGATGAACGGGTGGGCTAGATCCGCTCCTGGGATCAGCGCGAGCGCGATGACATGCTCAGGGGCAAGCTGAGCTTGCTCAAGCCATGGTGACGACTTCGCCGGCGGCGAGCACAACTCGTCTATGTGCATCTGTGGCTAGGGCGCGAAAACGACGCGGGGTGAAGAGGGGAATCGACCGGAGGCTCACAGGGGGCTCGCAGGAAATCTCAGCGGCTCGGGGGTGCTCTGGTCATTGCGAATCCGTCGACGATGTCCGGCGGCAGATGCGGCGCTAGCGAGCTTGGAGCCGTCCCTTCAGAGTGTCCGAGCTCATGGGATTCATCGTAGAGGTGCACGGCAGAGAGGCGGGGCTCATGGGCTAGCTGGTTGGGCATGGGGGGGTTGGTGGCCGCGGTGAACGGCGTCGGTGGCGATGGTGGCGCTCGGGCATGAGTTGCAGAGCGAGAGAGAGTAGGGGATCAGGACGAGGGAGTGGGAGAGAGGGTCCGGGGTGATGCGTGGCATCGTCCAGATGCATCGGGCCAGCGGTGGGAAACAGGAGCTGGCGCAGCTCGGCTGTGCGCTCTCCATGCAGCTGCCTCGCCTTCTGGCAGAAGGTTGAAGAAAGGCGCTGCGCTGGCTGGGTTGTATAGTGTTGGGCCGGCTGGAGCGCCAAGTAAGTTGGCCCAGGTAACTCTCTCTCTCTGCCTTTTTTTTCTATTTGTTCTGTTTTCTATTTTGTTATTGTGTTCTGGGCTTTATTAAAAATACCTAGACAGACCCAAAAATCATAAAACTTCTCAATGCCACTGTTTGGAATATAACCAATAGCAAACATTTTAGTTTATGATTATTTGAGCATTTAAAATATTTAATAGCATTTAAATGCCCAAATGCAAATACTATAAGATTTAATTCAGAGTCCAAATATGTCATGGAAAAATGTGCAACACCTCTGGTTATTATTGCTAGAATTTTCCAGAAATGATGAACATTTTTGAAAGCCATTTGGATTTACTAAAAATATTTTTAGGTAAACCTAGTGAATTCTTTTGATGCTGGGGTTTAGGCAATCCCCATTTCAAGTTTCAAAAGAATTTAAACATGATGCAACAGACAAGTGCTGGCCTAGTGCAAGGTAAGGCTAGGGATGTGACAATTCTTCCGAATATCGTGGGAGATGCAGTATTTATAGCAAGCAATGGCACACCTGCGTAAGATATGGACTGAGCGTCACTGACTTAACAGTAGGTGCAGTTGCATCACTCACATGTGGGCCAGATACCTATTGAACCCACATCTTAGTGACACAATGCACCTGCAGTTGAGTAACTGAAGCAGCATCCCGTAAGATATGTTGCATGATTAACGTAATAGCTACATGGGCATATTTGTTGGAGTAAATTACCGGGGAGGGAATGGGTGGAAATATTGCTAGTCACAATGGATTGGATGAGCGCGGGGGGAGGAGAGTCATGCATGCAGATTTTTTTCACACGGGGTGGAGTGGTCGGACTGCCGGAGGGAGAAGGAGAGTCAAGCAGGCATTTAGATTTCAAGGTGCAAATTCCCATATGATGCTGGATTACACACAAGCCAGGTGGAGTCGTCAACTGTTCATGTCCTCGTTGCTCTAGTAAAGGCTGAAAGAAAGCGTGCCGTAGCCCTTGAGAATGTAGCTGAGTTCTTGAAGAAGCGAAAAGAGCAATCAGATGCTCTCTTCACCCAAGCCAAAGAAGAGATGGAAGAAGCTAGAAATAAGCTAGCAGAAGAAAAGCAGGCTAGGCGTCTCCTGCTATCTAAAACTGTTGTCAATACAAATTTTCCTTCATTATAGCTAGGTTCAAATGTTTATCCAGTCAGCATGCCTATTGTGATGTCCGTGCATCTACTGATGTGTCACAAAATAAAAAAAATCGGGTCATATAATAACAACAATTAATTTCCAAACAATAGCAGACGAAGCATTGGACATGGTATAGTTCACACGCAAGCCCAACATTCCAAGTTCAACTTCCACATCAAACTCATGTTCACAGATATCTGCACATTCATAGATAATGTCTAGTTCCTACAACCAGTGCGACCACAACAAGTCAAGACCATACATAATTAATTATATTTTGGATATTTTTTGACTAAACGCGAATAACTTCTCGAGGCAGGTATAATATTTCTAATATCGGCCACGGCTGGGGTCCATGATGTTTTGAGCCAAACCGAGCAACACACCGGGTGTCTGCCGGCGATGCGGTGGTCGTAGCATTAGTGGGTCCTGAGCGGCGGGGGCTCCCGACCTCGGTATCGGTGATGGTCACCCAGCCGACTTTTATGCCAGAGAACTCGTCTTCCTCCTCATCGGATGCTATGGAGAGTGTGTTGAAAATTGTGCAAGGAGGATATGGGGAGCGGCGGTGTGGTGCGGTTTTTCCCAGGCGTCTGGCCTCGTTTAAATAGCGGGCGGACAGGAGGAGCCAACCAACATTGTGTTCTAAAATACCGACCGGCTCGCAGAAGGACGTGTTGCCGACACACGCGCATATTCAATGGAGGCAGGCGGGGCAGTCTGAAGCTGGTTGCATGCGGCGAGGAGGCGTGTTCAACCTGGACTACAGCGAATGGGGCTGAGGGAGTCCCGGATTACGGGGTGTCCGGATGACCGGACTATAACCTTTGGCCGGACTCCTGGACTATGAAGATACAAGATTGAAGACTTCGTCCCGTGTCCAGATGGGACTTTCCTTGGCGTGGAAGGCAAGCTTGGCGATACGGATATGTAGATCTCCTCCCCTTGTAATTGACTCTGTGTAACCCTTGCACTTTCCGGTGTCTATATAAACCGGAGTTAGTCCGTAGGACGAACAACAGTCATACCATAGGCTAGCTTCTAGGGTTTAGCCTCTCTGATCTCGTGGTAGATCTACTCTTGTACTACCCATATCATCAATATTAATAAAGCAGGAGTAGGGTTTTACCTCCATCGAGAGGGCCCGAACCTGGGTAAAAACATCGTGTCCCTTGTCTCCTGTTACCATCCGCCTAGACGCACAGTTCGGGACCCCCTACCCGAGATCCGCCGGTTTTGACACCGACATTGGTGCTTTCATTGAGAGTTCCTCTGTGTCGGCATCTTTAGGCCCGATGGCTCCTCCGATCATCGACAACGAAGCGGTCTAGGGTGATACTTTTCTCCCGGACAGATCTTCGTATTCGGCGGCTTTGCACTGCGGGCCAATTCGCTTGGCCATCTGGAGCAGATCGAAAGCTACGCCCCTGGCCATCAGGTCAGATTTGGAAGTTTGAACTACACGGCCGACATCCGCGGAGACTTGATCTTCGATGGATTCAAGCCACAGCCAGGTGCGCCGCAGTGTCACGATGGGCATGATCTAGCTCTGCCGCCGAACAGTGTCCAGGAGGCCGCCCCAGCGTCCGCTCCGACCCTTAGCTCGGAGCCGACTGCGCCAATCGAGGACGGGCGGCTGGACACCGCCTCGGGGGCTGCAATCCCTACGGCGATCGAGTCGAACACCAGCCTTGTCCTTTATGAAGCTCGTGACTCCCAGGTGCCGGACTCCTTTCCGGACTCCGAACCTTCTGCACCCCTGCCGATCAAACCCGATTGGGCGCCGATCATGGAGTTCGCCGCCGCGGACATCTTTCACACTTGCCCTTCGGCGACATTCTGAATTCACTAAAGTCTCTCTCTTTATCAGGAGAGCCCTGGCCGGACTATGGTCAGCAAGGTTGGGATGCAGACGACGAAGAAATTCAAAGCCCACCCACCACCCACTTTGTAGCCATTGTCGATGATTTAACCGACATGCTCGACTTTGACTCCGAAGACATCAACGATATGGACGCCGATGCAAGAAACGACGAAGAACCAACACCTATAGGGAACTGGAAGGCCACCTCGTCATATGACATATACATGGTGGACACCCCAAAAGAAGGGAATGGCGATGGAACAACGGAGGATGACCCCTCCAAGAAATAGCCTAAGCGCCGGCGTCAGCGGCGCCGCACTAAATCCCGCCAAAGCAAAAACGATGATTCCGGCACGGGATATATTAACACCTCGGACAGTGCCGAAGACAACCCCCTCCAGCAGGATTCTACACAGGAGGATGGAGAAGCCAGCCCTCATGAGAGAGCGGGAGACAGAGAGGTAGAGGACGATAATCACATGCCTCCCTCCAAAGACGAGGCAAGCCTCGACGACGACGAATTTATCGTGCCTGAGGATCCCGTCGAACAAGAGAGTTTCAAACGCAGGTTTATGGCCACGGTGAGCAGCCTCAAGAAAAAACAGCAGCAGCTTAGAGCTGACCAAGACTTGCTAGCCGACCGATGGACTGAAGTCCTTGCGGCCGAGGAGTACGAACTCGAATGCCCCTCCAAGAGCTACCCAAAGTGCAGGCTGCTACCCCGATAAGAGGAGGAAGCACCTAAACCTACATCACCAGCGCACGACACGGCCGACCGGCCACCTCGTGGCCGTGACAGAGAGGCCTCTGGGCAATCCACTCAAGCCGCACCCCAGCGTCGCTCAAAAAATACCAAGGCACGGGGAAATGCGCCAGACCTGCGAGATATATTGGAGGACAGGGCAAGGGAAACAAGATCGATCTACGGATCGCGTGGGCACCCCACTGCATGTAACGATAACTGTCATGCCGGATATGGCAAATACGGCCAAGCCGAACACAACAGACAAAGCTCATTTGAGCTACAACGTGATATAGCCCAATACAGAGGCGCCACACACCCACTATGCTTCACAACTGAAGTAATGGATCATCAAATCCCCGAGGGTTTTAAACCCGTAAACATCGAATCATACGATGGCACAACAGATCCTGCGGTATGGATCGAGGACTATCTCCTTCATATCCACATGGCCCGCGGTGATGACCGACACGCTATCAAATACCTCCCACTCAAGCTTAAAGGACCATCTCATCATTGGCTCAACAGCTTGCCAGCAGAGTTAATTGGTTGCTGGGAGGACCTGGAATCCGCATTCCTGGACAATTTGCAGGGCACCTATGTGCGACCACCAGATGCCGATGACCTAAGCCACATAATTCAGCAGCCAGAGGAATCGGCCAGACAGTTCTGGACACGGTTCCTAACCAAAAAAAATCAAATAGTCGACTGCCCGGACGCAGATGCCCTCGCAGCCTTCAAGCATAACATTTGAGACGAATGGCTTGCCCGGCACCTAGGACAGGAAAAGCCGAAATCCATGGCAGCCCTCACGACACTCATGACCCGCTTTTGCGCGGGAGAAGACAGCTGGCTAGCTCGTAGCAATAACATGACCAAGAGCCCTAGTAATTCAGATACCAAGGACAACAATGGCAGGTTGCGTCGCAACAAATACAAGCGCCGCATTAACGGCGACAATGCTGAGGATACGGCAGTCAATGCCGGATTCCGAGGCTCCAAACCCGGTCAGCGGAAAAAGCCATTCAAAAGAAGTACTTCGGGCCCGTCCAATTTTGACCGAATACTCGATCGCTTGTCGGCACCCCCGAAAAACCAGCCAATCACACCAACAGGGATTGTTGGGTGTTCAAGCAGGCAGGCAAGTTAAGCGCCGAAAACAGAGACAAGGGGCTACATAGCGATGACGAGGAGGAGCCCCGACCGCCGAACAATAGGGGACAGAAGGGCTTTCCCCCACAAGTGTGGACGGTGAACATGATATACGCAACCCGCATCCCCAAAAGGGAACAGAAGCGTGCATTCAGGGACGTATATGCGTTGGAGCCAGTCGCCCCAAAGTTCAACCCATGGTCCTCCTGCCCGATCACTTTTGATTGAAGGGACCACCCCACTAGCATCCGCCATGGCGGATTCGCCGCGTTGGTTCTAGACCCAATCATTGACGGATTTAACCTCACTAGAGTCCTTATGGATGGCGACAGCAGCCTGAACCTGCTTTATCAGGATACAGTGTGAAAAATGGGCATAGATCCCTCAAGGATTAAACCCACAAAGACGACCTTTAAAGGCGTCATACCAGGTGTAGAGGCCAACTGTACAGGCTCAGTTAAACTCAAAGTGGTTTTCGGATCCCCGGATAATTTCCGAAGCGAGGAGTTAATCTTCGACATAGTCCCGTTCCGCAGTGGCTATCACACCCTGCTCGGACGAACCGCATTTGCAAAGTTCAATGCGGTGCCGCACTACGCATACCTCAAGATCAAGATGCAAGGCCCTCGAGGAGTCATTACGGTTAACGGAAACACCGAACGCTCTCTCCGAACGGAGGAGCATACGGCGGCCCTCGCGGCGGAAGTACAAAGTAGCCTCTCAAGGCAATCCTCCAGTCCGGCTATTAAACATACGAACACCGTCAAGCGCGCCCGGAGTAACCTACAACAAGACCGCCTGGCACGCACCGAGCAAGCATAGCAATGCGGCCCCAACCCCAGCCCTCGCAAAATTGCGAAACAAGTACTACGCGTACATAATTACGCCCTAGAAATACCATGGGCATAAGGGTAGGGGCACAATCACGGCACGCCCAACATGCGGCTCAACCGCACTAGGGGCTACAAATTTTGTCATTTCCTTTTTCTTACTTTCAGGACTCCACTCTCCGGAAGGCCTGTCAGGCAGTACAATCACCGAACACACGATGCAACAGCCAAGGAGGCAGCAACCTACATCGAATGTCCAGGTGGTCTCTATAACGAACTAAATACCTGTTTTACATAAAGTCTCGCAGCTTGCCCCTAGAGGGGGACATGTCAAATAATCCCATCTCTTGCTTATCGCACTATTTGTATCGTTCTGCTTTCACAGCAGCCTTTTAATAAACAATACATAGCTCTTGTCTATTATTGCATTCATTTTTTATGTAAATATGTTCAGTTATGACATTACGCAACCGTACACTTTGGTACGGCCAATACACCAGGGGCTTAAGTACCCCAGAATATGGTGTGAGAAGTCCGAACACTCTCACGAGTGCGGCACCCCTAACTTATAGCATTATATGCATCGGCTCCGAATCATGTCTTGGGTCAATAGTTGGGTTTGCCCGGCTCCCATGTTTTGGTACCTTACATTCCGTTATATCGGCTAAGGTAGCGTTGGGAGAACTACTGCGATTGTGCCCCAGTTGAGCTGGGTTAAGCACCTCAGTAGAGAAAGCTAAAACTGACCATCATGATAGGGCGAGAGCCGGTCGCTGTTCGAGAGGTTTTCGAGTCCCTAAATACTTATGCCGCTTAGAGTGAGGAGATGGCTTTGTCTGGCCTAGGCGTGGATAGCGCCCCGAACTCGGTCTTCCGAATACTAGGGGCTTCGCCGAAATTTAAAATTATAGAATTCTATGGCTAAGTGAGAGTGATAAAGCATTATAATCTGATTGTCTTGTTCGTTGTGATGAGCGCCTCCCTCGAAGGACCCAAGAATGGGAACAAGAGCGCTCTGGTTTATCCCGAACACCCCAGCACTCATGGCATGGGGGTAGAAGCCGACGACTCGCATCTCTCAGATTCAATAAACGGCCGCACAGAAGGTGAGTTTACTCAAATATTACATCTTTGGAACATTCATTCACCACAAGGCGGGCACCCTTCAGGACACCCTCATAATACATCTCGGGCCTGCGATGCTCCTTCCCATCCGGTGGCCCATCTGTCACCAGCTTCTCAGCATCCAGCTTTCCCCAGTGTACTTTAGCATGGGCAAGGGCCCTACGGACGCCTTCGATGCATACGGAGCGCTTGATGACTTCAAGCCGTGGACAGGCATCCACCAGCCGCCTCACCAGCCGAAAGTAGCTCCCAGGCAGGACCTCCCTAGGCCATAGCCGGCCTATAAAGTCCCTTTATGGCCTGTTCAGCTACCTTAGGGAGCTCGACCAACTGCTTCAGCTGGTTGCTCAAGGGCACCGGGTGTCCGGCCTCAACATACTGGGACCAGAACACCTTCTCCGTCGAGCTCCCTTCCTCAGCTCGGTAGAATGCGGCAGCGTCGGACACACTGCGAGGCAGATCTGCGAATGCTCCTAGAGAGCTCCGGACTCGGGTAAGTAACAAGTAATTCACTTTCACGTGCTTGCTTTGCATAAAGAATGCCTTACCCGCCGCTATCTTCTTCATTGCCTCAATTTCCTGGAGGGCTTTTTGGGCTTCATCCTTGGCAGATTTGGCGCTTTCAAAGGCCGAGGCAAGCTCGGACTCTCGAGTCTTTGAGTCAAGCTCCAAACTCTCGTGTTTTTTCATAAGAGCGTGGAGCTCTTGCTGCACCTCCGCCACACGTGCCTCCTACTTTTCTCGCTCGGTGCGCTCCATGGACACATTGTCTTCGGCCTTGGACAGCGCTTACTTCAGGGTCGCCACCTCGGTTGTGGCCCCTGTAACACTCACGTTGGTCCTGTCATTTTTTGCAACAAGGTATTTTTTATATACTAACATCAGGTACTACTTACCTTCCTTGTCCTAGAGCTGCTTCTTGGCAAGGCCGAGCTCGTGCTCGGACCGCTCGAGGCTCTGCTTCAATGCATCGACCTCCGCAGTCAGTGCGGCAGAGGTTAGCAGCGCAGCCTGCATTCCCATATTGACATATTTATGTTAGACTCCTGCGTATATCTTTTTAGATCCTCAGTCCGGCTTTTCTTCTCGAACACCAAACTGAGCATCAGGGGCTACTGTCTATGTGGTAATATTTTTACATATCTTAAATACATACCTCAAAGCATGTTAGAAGGTTGGCACAGGCTTCCGTCAGCCCGCTCTTGACGGACTAAACCTTCTGGATCACCGCACTCATAATAGTGTGGTGCTCCTCGTTGATGGAGGCGCCGTTAAGCACCTCCAGCAAATTGTCTGGTGCCTCCGGTTGCACGGAGGTCACCGGCGTCGTAGGCTCGCCCTTCTTACTAGGGGGCCGCCTGCCGGATTCCAGAACCACTGAAGGTTCCGGTGCGGTGTCCGGCCCATGGCCGGACTTAGATCCCTCTGGGGTTTCATCCCCTTTGTGCATGGAGTCTGGGAGGTCGCCTTGCGGTGCCTCCAGGACCACCTCCTCCTGGCTTGGCCCCTTCTGGGACTCCACCTCGGCATCGTCCGTAGGGCGAGGGGAGGTAGCGGTCGAGAGTGAAAGACTATTCACATCCGACGAATCCAGGGAGCCGCTCGACGAAGCGTCAAGCCGGGCCTTGGGCGGACTGCATGATTATATTCGGGGTCAGAAGATACTGTGCAATAAAGGAACGCCATGAGTTATTCTGGTATCTGGATACTTACGATTTTGCCAGGGGTTTGGCCCTGGATGGCCACTCCTCTTCGCCGTCGTCGGTGTTGGTGGAGTAGTTCGGAGGAAGGGTCTTTCCCATCTTGGACCCTCTGGCCCCCCTAGTTGGGGCGGCCTTCCTTTTCTTTCCTCCCCCCGTTTGAGGGGGAGAGGCCTCTTCTTCCTCCTCCTCGCCTTCGTGGGAGGAGTGCGCTTCGGAGTCATCGGACGATGAATCTGACACTACCAGACGCCGGGAACTCTTTCGGGTTCCCGTGGCCTTCTTCTTGGCCTTCTTCTTCGGCACCACGTGAGGTGCCGGGACCAGCAGCTTCGCCAATCGGGCGTCCGCTGGGCCTTCGGGCAAAGGAGCCGGACAGTCTATCTGTCCGGACTTCTTCTGCCAGTCCTGTCAAAGGAACAGGAGCTTACATCCCGCATAGAGTCAAACTATGAAAAACAAGTATCCCATAAAGGGTAAAACAAGCTTACCGCGCTGGCTTGGCGCTTTGCGCAGAATCCGCGATCCTCAGTAATGGGCGGGGGAACCTCGGCGCCCTTGAACAGCACTTTCCAGGCATCCTCGTGCATTGTGCTGAAGAGCCTGGACAAAGTTTGGTGTTGGTCCGGGTCGAATTCCCACAAGTTAAAAGCCCGTCGTTGACACGGGAGGATCCGGCGGAAGAGCATGACCTGGACTACGTTGAGAAGTTTTACCTTCTAGTCCACCAGGTTTTGGACGCAGGTTTGGAGTCCGGTCACCTCTTCCGAATTACCCCACGACAGGCCCATCTCTTTCCAAGAGGTGAGCCGTGTGGGAATGTTAGATTGTAATTTGGGGGCCGCTACCCATTTAGGGTCACGCGGCTCGGTGATGTAGAGCCACCCCGATTGCCACCCTTTGATGGTTTCCACAAAGGAGCCCTCAAGCCATGTGACGTTGGGAATCTTGCCCACCATGGCACCTCCGCACTCCGCTTGCCGGCCGCCCACTACCTTCGGCTTGACATTGAAGGTCTTTAGCCATAAGCCGAAGTGGGGCTTGATGCGGAGGAAGACCTCGCACAGGACGATAAACGCCGAGATGTTGAGAATGAAGTTCGGGGCCAGATCGTGGAAATCCAGGCCGTAGTAGAACATGAGCCCCCAGACAAATGGGTGGAGTGGGAAGCCCAGTCCATGGAGGAAATGGGGGAGGAACACCACCCTCTCATGGGGCCTGGGGGTGGGGATGAGCTGCCCCTCGTCTGGAAGCTGGTGCGCAATGTCGTTGGACAAGTATACGGCCTTCCTCAACTTTTTGATGTGCCCCTCCGTGACGAAGGAGGCCATCCACCTGCCTCCCGCTCCGGACATGGCTGGAGAAGGTCGAGGTGGGAAGTGCGGACTTGGGCGCTGGAGCTCGAGTGCCCGGAGATGGATAAGCAAAGGAGGAAGAAGGCGTAGATGGAAAAGGTGGATCCTTATCCCCTTATATGGGCGGAAAAAACTATGTACCCCCACCAGCCTGGTAAAACTCGTGTCGGCGTTCTGGGAACGGGTGTCCCCAGACGTGCCTACCTGCGGCCTGCAGCGTGGCTCAAAGGGGGGCCCAGCACTTCCCATCTTCATCAACACAAGCTCAAGACCCTCGCGAGGGGCCAAGCCTCGCGGGGCGGACGACAAGGAGCTTCCTCAGGCACGGCCTCATCAGGCTGGCTCACGAGGAGGCGGAGAGTTCAAGGCGGGGTACCTCGCGAGGTGCCCATGACGACCAAGGGCGCCAGCCCGCGTGGTGTCCTTCTTTCCTCTTTGGTGCAAGGGGAGCAAGCGCAGGCGAGAGCATCAAGCAAAGGCATCCATTTCAGTGCAACAAGACCAAGACCAGTCCAACGGCAGGATGGAGGTCACCGTGGCGCCCAAGCCGGCGTCACCACCAGAGCCTTTGACAGGCGAGGACCAACTTTAGTCAGGATAAGTGTACTAGATGTTCCCCTTCAAAATGGCCAATTGTTGGCGCCCTTCCTGCTCAATATTTGGGAAGAGGCCCAGGGCTTTTGTCTATAAATAGGACTCGCCACCCCCAGGGTAGAGGCATCTGGATAGGAATCTGGAGATAGGATAGGCATCTAGAATGAACCCCTCCAAAGGGACAACACCACCGCAAGAATAGACCCTCGCGAGGCTGTTCTTCCTTGTATTGTTCATCATCATCCCAAGAGGCAATCCACCACACCGCACACTGGAGTAGGGTATTACACCACAATGGTGGCCTGAACCAGTATAAATATTGTGTCCCTTGTGTTGTTCTTCTCGTAGTTTAGATCCTAGCGATTCGGTGAGGAACAGGTAGGTAGAAGGCGAAACCTCCGCGCGCACCCAATGTTCGAACCTCAAGGGTCTGCCGGAACCCTAAATCCGACATTTGGCATGCCAGGTAGGGGTGCTCCAGAATTCGTCTTCCGTCGCCCTGTTCTTCTCCGACCGTCGCGACCATGTCTGACGCATGCCGGGTTCGCGCCGAGCGCCGAGCCGCCCTCGCTTCCCGGATCGCCCAGACGGCTCCCGTCGGCGGGCGCCCTCGTCGTTCCTCGTCGCCTGCCGTCAATGCCGCCACCGGCCTGGCGGGGAACGAGCAGCAAGCATCGTCCCAGCACCCATCCATGAGGCGAGACGGCTGCACCGCTACGCCCTCGCTCACCCCTGCTGGTTCTTCGTCCCGCAAGCCCCGCGCGGCCATGGAGGCTCGAGCTGCGCTCATCACGGCAAACGAGCTCCTGCGCTACTTCCCAATCGATGACGTCTACGAAGAATGGCTCGACCGAGTCGCCGAACTCCCCCGCGCCATCTTTCTCGCTGCACCGCGCCCCACCATGCGCGGGCAATGAAGCTCCTGGGGCGCCTTTGCCGCCTCCCCCTCAACAAGGCGCCCTGGCTCCAAGGTGCGCGGCCCCTGGGCGGAACCCGCCCCGTCAGGAACCAGCACGACAGGAGCAGAGCTGCCAAGAAGTCCCTCGCCCTCGAAAAGCTGCCCGAGCGCTCCCTGCTCCGACTCGTCCCGACCACGCTCCTGCCCCAGCACGTCAAGACCCCGTGCTGCACCCAGCTGCGGCGCACGGGGACCCGCAGGACCGAGCCCTTCGTCCTCCCAGGCCTCCCGTGGCCACAGCAGGCTGCCGCGCCTTCACCACCGAGCTGCGCACCGTCGCGTGGCCCGGCAAGTTCAAGCCAGACCTGCCTCCTCGCTACAACGGCACGGTTGACCCTGCAGAGTTCCTCCAGCTCTACGAGCTGGGCATCAAGGCTGCCAACGGAGACGAGAAGGTCATGGTGAACTGGTTTCCCATGGCTCTCAAGGACGGGGCCCGCACCTGGCTTCTGAACCTGGCCCCAGGCACGATCTCCTCCTGGGACGAGATGCGCACCCGCTTCATCGCCAACTTCCAGGGTACTCATGACCGGCCACCCGCCGTGAGCGACATGCACCGCATCAAGCAGCAACCAGGGGAAACCCTGCAGAAGTTCATCCTGCGCTTCAACAACGCGTGCCTCAAGATTCCCAAGGTGACCGAGGAGGCCATCATCTCAGCCTTCTCTGACGACGTGTGTGACGTCAAAATGAAGGAGGAGCTCGCAATGCATGAAGATCTGTGCACTTCCTTGGAGCTGTTCAACCTGGCGACCAAGTGCGCCAGGGCTGAGGAAGGGCTTCTCTCCCTCCTCGAGTTGCCTGTCGCAGACCCTGAAGAGAAGAAGCCCAAGGCCAAGGACGTGAAGCGCAAGGGGGCTGCCGTGCTCGCGGCAGAACCAGACACCAAGTGGGGCAGAGATCAGCCCGAATCCTCCAAGGGCAGTCGGTACTGCGTGTACCACGACCTCCACACCCATAACACCAATGAATGCCAAGAGCTCCGGGCCGTGCATGAAGGATGGACTGGCCGGCGTCCCGACCGCAGCGACCGGGGCTACGGCCGAGGAGGAGGAAGGAACGCATGACGCTGGGAAGACCGTGGCCCACGTCAAGGCTGGCGCGGCCAACCTCGCGAGGATCGCTGGCAGGACCCACCTCGCGAGGGAGGCTGGAGGGATCAGCCTCGCGAGGATCGCCCACAAGGTAACGCAGGCCTCCCTCTGCTACCGCCGCAGCCAAGGAGAAATGAGGACCGTCATCAGTACGAAGGGGTTGGGGGCTTCCAGGAAGCACGTGCGATCGCCTGCATCCTGGGCGGAGCTCAAGCCCCAGCCTCTCAGCGCATCTTCAAGCAGTTCGCCCGCGAAGTGAATGCAGTCCTCCCCAAGCTCGAGGCCACGCGCCCTCTCAGGTGGTCGGCGTGTGCCATCACGTTCAGCTCAGCGGATCATCGCAAGTGCGCGGCCACAGCCGGAGTCCTCCCGATGCTTTGTTCCCCAATCATCAGCAACGTGCTAGTCACCAGGACCCTCATCGATGGTGGGGCAGGGCTCAACGTCCTGTCCGTGGAAACGTTCAACAATCTCCAAGTGCCCTACAGTCAGCTTCAGCCAACCAAGCCCTTCTCCGGAGTCACCGACGGCTCCACGGTCCCGATTGGGCAGGTCCACCTCCCTGTCACCTTCGGGGCACGCGACAACTACCGCACCGAGCTCATCAACTTTGACGTCGCCCACATTCGACTGCCGTACAACGCCATCCTTGGGTACCCAGCGCTGGCCAAGTTCATGGCCGTAACCCACCACGGCTACAACGTCCTCAAGATGCCAGGAAGTGGCGGAGTCATCACGGTGCCCTGCGAAGAGAGAGACGCAGTGTGCTCCCTGGAGCGAGCCTTTCAGGCCGCATCACTGGAAGACCCGGATCGCGGAAGCAGGAGGCTTCCCGAGGCCGCCCCCAAGAAGAAGAAGACATCGACCGGCCTGGCCACTCAGGAGGCAGGTCCCTCAGGACCCGCGCCTGCTCAGGGGGAACCTCCTTCCATCGCATAGGGAAGTGCGCCCGGCGCCCTCCTCAGGCAGGGCTCGGGGGCTCTCCCCTGGAGGGCCGTCGACCTCGCCAAGGTCACGAGGGACGCGCTTGGGCACAACGTTGAGGCGTGTTTCAAACCACGTTTCCATCAAGAAGGAGCAAGGCAAGGAGGGCCAAACCCTCAGGAGTTCGTCAGCAAGGCCATTCAGGAGCTACAGGAGTCAAGGGTCATGAGAGGCAGCCGTCGCTTACCCGCTGTGGCCCCCCATCCAGGCGAGGATGGTGGGCTACGCGTCTGCATCGACATACCAGGGCTCAACCAAGCCGCGTCTCAGGAGCGCCTCTGGCCTTCGCGAGTGGGACGCTGCGAGGGTCCGCCTCACAGCTACGTTCGCATGCCTTACGGCTCGCCGAACTGGGCTGCTGCGTACCAGCGCATCATGAGGTCCATCCTGGAGGCTCAAGAGGTCAGGCGCTCCGCAGCCCTGGTAGAGATGGAGACGGTCCGCGAGGAGCCACCGGCGCCTCCGGAGCCTCCCGAGACCCCAGGGCCTGGGGGCTCATGAGGATCTGCTTCCGCAGCCCACCGAGTCTGCTGCATCAACACCCCTTCGTCTTCAGCATCATCACGTGACATCTTTCAAGTTTCATTTCTAGCTGGGAGCGCCCTCAGGGCTGCATTATTCCCAGGCCGTGTGGGTCCGTCCCTATGGCGTGTATCTCTTTTATTTCATGTTCTTAGCTTACACAGCTGGGGGCGTCCCTCAGGCTGCATTATCCCCAAGCCGCTCGGGTCAGACCCAGTGGCATGTACCCATCTTGCATTTATCTTAGGGCCATGTTTTCGACCCATCACGCTTGTTATTTGGTGCCTGTTCATGGTACCTTTTTCTTCTTGGATGTTGCAAGCTTGCGCGTTAAAGGGGGGGTGCCTGAGCATCACGACTCAGGGCTCCTACCGGCTCTCAGGCCCTCACCCTCTGGTCTGCCCACGGCATCAAGCCACGGCATACCAGCGACGGCTGAGACCAGCCCGAGAGCCGGGACCCGAGGACGTAGAGTTTCGACATCTAACCCAGCTTGCACGTTAAAGGGGGGGTGCCTGAGCATCGCGGCTCAGGGCTCCTACCGGCTCTTCGGCCCTCACCCTCTGGTCTGCCCACGACATCGCGCCCCGGCATACCAGTGACGGCTCAGACCAGCCCGAGAGCCGGGACCCGAGGACGTAGAGTTTCGACATCTAACCCAGCTTGCGTGTTAAAGGGGGGTGCCTGAGCATCGCGACTCAGGGATCCTACCAGCCCTCCGGCCCTCACCCTCTGGTCTGCCCACGGCATCGCGCCCCTGCATACCAGCGACGGCTGAGACCAGCCCGAGAGCCGGGACCCGAGGACGTAGAGCACCAGCATCTAGCCAAATTTGCAGGAACACAGTTCAAGATAAGGCCCAGCGCCGGGCGCAACCCGCCTTGGGGTAGGGCCCCGTGAGTCCCAAGCTGGATCGCGGGTGAACCAGTACACCTCGCCAGACCTTTCATGCCTCGTTGCCTCTCCAAAGCAACTAACGGCTAACCGTCGATTGTCGCGACGAACTCTCGTTTCTTCTGTGATGAGCCTGCAGGGTCTCCCCAGGGGCGTCGTCATGCGAGGCCCTCACGGTGTCTTCTTCACTCTCGGTCATGCAAGCCGCTTGCACGTTAAAGGGGGGGTACCTGAGCATCGCGACTCAGGGCTCCTACTGGTTCTCCAGCCCTCACCCTCTGGCCTTGTCCATGGCATCGCGACCTGGCATACCAGCGATGGCTGAGAATCGCTTGAGGGCTGGGACCCGAGGACGTAGAGCAGAAAGGGGAGCGAGGGCGAGAGGAGAGAAGCACGTGATGACCTCGCCAAGCAACCCCCCGCCGACCAAGGCACGGACCTAGCACCGCACCAGGAAGTGTTCTTGACCCTCGAGATAAGTCACTCTCTAGGAACACTAGCTATCGCAGCACTGTCCCCGCACTTAATGCAACACCGTCTTAGCAACGTCGCTCTCCTTTCTCACCGAATGATGGCTGCTTGAGCGCCAAGGGGGACCTCCTGAGCATCGCGACTCAGGGGCTCTTACCGGGCCTCGGGTCGCTCACCTGCTGGCCTTGACCATGGTATTGCGACATGGCATACCAGCGACGGCTGAAGCTGCCTTGGGACTGGGACCTGTCGGCGCAGAGCATCAAGCCCTCACGAGGTCTGACAGGAAGAAACTAACCTAAGACGGAATAACCATCTCGCACTGCTTCATAATGAGGATCATATTGACGAACGGAGCTGCAAACATCTTACAAGCCCCCACGGGGTAAATCCTCGGTTCCTCGCAGGGACAAAAGACGCGAATTTTAAGGAGTCCTAACTACGGGGACCATCGCAGCGGACGCCATCATCAACAGTGGGTCGTCCAGCACCGGCGCCAACCCCATCCATCTCAGGGGCGGCGACGGCCGGACGAGCCTGCCCTGCTCCGAGAGCGGCGCATGCTCGGGAGCTCGTAGTTGTCGTCGCTCGTCTCCGGGGTCGCGAAGAGCTCGGCAGAGTCGCTGGATCCTCCGGCGCCTTCATCGCCTAAGGAGCCGCCAAGGGAGCGATTGGCCGGCCTCTGTCTCGCTGCAGCAGGGTACCGACCGCCTCTCCCGGGGCAGCACTCCGGCCGGCGCCCATCTTTGTCGAAGACCTTGAAGAGCATCATGGAAGCGCCATCGAACTCCAGATGGATCACGAGGGCACCCCTCGTCCTGCAAACCCGGGCGATCTCGCCCCAGCCCCGGGTCATGAAGACCTTTCTTGGAGCGACAACCTCGACATCCGCATCGGTCGCAGGAGTCTGGCAATCGGCATGCTACAGCCAGAGCCTGAAAGGCCCCCTAGGCGGAATCTCGGAGGCGAAGGAAGGAGGAAGGCGAATCCAAGATGGAGGAGGCATGGCGGCGTGGAGCACAAACTCTTGGGAGGAGCCCTCGGCGTGAACTCCAGGAGGGACAACGCGCACCGCCTTAACCCGCCGGTGCCGACGGCGGCGTCGTCCATGGCGCTCGACATCAGCTCCTGCAAGGCCCTCACGGTGGGCGTACAAAGGCAGCGGGAACCCTGGCGGTGGTCGCTCGCACCAAGGCCTCTACACCTCCTGCCGCATGCCCTCATCTCGGCGGCAGAGGACCAACCGCTTCCTCGGCGGAAGCGGGTAAGGACCCTCTCGGGGGGCCTTTCCCTTCTCTTCTGCAGAGAACCGGCGGATGGGAGCCATCAGCGTGAGATGGAGCGATGGCGAAGATGAAGAAGAGGAGGAATAGCAGGGGAAGATTGACTGGAATGGCTCGCGCCGTTCCGTACTTATAGCCAACGGAGGCCAACCGTCGGCTTCCACGATCGCAGGTAATCATGACCGGTTTTTGCATGCAGGGACTTGTCAGTTCGTGCAGTTGCCGAGGCGTCATGGGGGAGCGGAGCCGCCCACATCCAATCAACCGCCACGCGGCGCCCAAGGCCGCGGGCTGTTAGGGACCGCGATGCTTCGCACTTGCCGTTTCGCCTCTTTGCTCGGCCAAGTCCGGGCGCGCCTTGGGCCCGGGGGCTATTGTCGACGTTCTAGGAACGGGGGTCCCCAGACTTGCCTGCCTGCAGCGTGACTCAAAGGGGGGCCCAGCACGGCCCATCTTCATCAACACAAGCTCAAGACCCTCGCGAGGGGCCAAGCCTCGCGGGGCGGACGACAAGGAGCTTCCTCAGGCACGGCCTCATCAGGCTGGCTCACGAGGAGGCGGAGAGTTCAAGGCGGAGTACCTCGCGAGGTGCCCATGACGCAAGCCATGATGACCAAGGCCGCCAGCCGGGCGCCAGCCGGGAGCCAGCCCGCGCAGTGTCCTTCTTTCGTCTTTGATGCAAGGGGAGCAAGCGCAGGCCAGAGCATCAAGCAAAGGAATCCATTTCAGTGCAACAAGACCAAGACCAGTCCAACGGCAGGATGGAGGTCACCGTGGAGCCCAAGCCGGCATCACCACCAGAGCCTTTGACAGGCGAGGACCAACTTTAGTCAGGATAAGTGTACTAGATGTTCCCCTTCAAAATGGCCAATTGTTGGCGCCTTTCCCGCTCAATATTTGGGAAGAGGCCCAGGGCCTTTGTCTATAAATAGGACTAGCCACCCACAGGGTAGAGGCATCTGGATAGGAATCTGGAGATAGGATAGGCATCTAGAATCAACCCCTCCAAAGGGACAACACCACCGCAAGAACAGACCCTCGCGAGGGTGTTCTTCCTTGTATTGTTCATCATCAGCCCAAGAGGCAATCCACCACACCGCACACTGGAGTAGGGTATTACACCACAATGGTGGCCTGAACCAGTATAAATCTTGTGTCCCTTGTGTTGTTCTTCTCGTAGTTTAGATCCTAGCGATTCGGTGAGGAACAGGTAGGTAGAAGGCGAAACCTCCGCGCGCACCCCAGTGTTCGAACCTCAAGGGTCTGCCGGAACCCTAAATCTGACAACTCGCTTATCTCCCAAGCATCGTGATTAATGGCACGGTTGGGTTACCCACGCCCGTATTGATGAGAATCCCGGAATAAGGGGACATGATCTCTGCTTTGACAAGACGTGCCAAGGAAACTGCCTCGCTAAACGCGCTGAGGTGGGACAGTAAAATGGTTCGAATGAAGGCTTAGTCGTGGCATGATGTCATGCTGCGGAATACGTCAGCAGATTAGATTTGTACAAATATTATTCTCTCTATGGTGGTATATGGAACTTATTTTGCAGAGCCGTACACTATCCTTGTATTCAAAATCTTCTATGAATTATTCGGAGGAGGAACCCGCCTTGCAATGCCGAAGACAATATGCGTGCCGGACTCGTCATCATTGAAGCCTGGTTCAGGGGCTACTAAGGGAGTCCCGGATAAGGGGGTGTCCGGATGACTGGACTATAACCTTTGGCCGGACTCCTGGACTATGAAGATACAAGATTGAAGACTTCGTCCCGTGTCCGGATGGGACTTTCCTTGGCGTGGAAGGCAAGCTTGGCGATACGGATATGTAAATCTCCTCCCCTTGTAACCGACTATGTGTAACCCTAGCCCTCTCCGGTGTCTATATAAACCAGAGGGTTTTAGTCCATAGGACGAACAACAATCATACCATAGGCTAGCTTCTAGGGTTTAGCCTCTCTGATCTCGTGGTCGATCTACTCTTGTACTACCCATATCATCAATATTAATCAAGCAGGAGTAGGGTTTTACCTCCATCAAGAGGGCCCGAACCTGGGTAAAAACATCGTGTCCCTTGTCTCCTGTTACCATCCGCCTAGACGCATAGTTCGGAACCCCCTTCCCGAGATCCGCCGGTTTTGACAATGACAGGGGCCCTCTTGGCCGGCGCACCAGTTCAATGCCTGCGATATGAGAGGTTGCATCCGTGTCATAGCAATCACTCCCTCCAATCCTATTTTGTTTGGGTATAACAAAATCTTGTTTTCCATTCACATTTTACATGTAAAATCCGTGGACAAACTTTGAGCCAAAACACGATGGGACTAGTAAACCAGGACGGAGGTAGCAGTTATGAATTCCATTTTTGCTCCATACCAATCGTTCTAAAGACTAGTACTTATAACGCCCCATTGAAATTCGGAACTCTTACCCTGCTAAAAATGATATTTCAAACGTGGCTACTCGATCAGTGGCGACTGGCGAGCCACCGCCTCCAGGTCGTTCACCTGTGGTCCTGACCATCAACTCCTACCAATCAAATTATCACACGAGCTGACTATTCCTACAAAGGTGTGCTCCACCACATACTACCCGGTACCCGCGCATGCAGCAGTTGTGCACCTAGGGTTTTAGGGTTTATTTGTTTACGATGCCTTTACATAACTCTCATGTGTGCGAGACAGCGAGGGACGGACTGCGTGCGTGCGCCTCTTCTCTTCGTATATGTACT
Organism: Triticum dicoccoides; assembly: GCF_002162155.2. Classification (NCBI taxonomy): domain Eukaryota; kingdom Viridiplantae; phylum Streptophyta; class Magnoliopsida; order Poales; family Poaceae; genus Triticum; species Triticum dicoccoides. The sequence goes on along the minus strand of NC_041389.1, from coordinate 385,242,538 downwards.
CCACCATTTGTCTGGTGTCCAAAAAATTATACAGTACTGGTAATAACTAGCAATGTGCCAATGCGTTGCCACACGATCAAACTAGATTAATACGTATTCACCGATTTGATAGAAAAGAGTCTAGTTTTGAAATACGTATATCAGTAAATAAATGTTATGTTTCACTAAAAATATATTCCTTTGGTGGTTTTGATGAGATAAGGGAGGAATTTGGTTGGTTTCAAGATTCGAGAAGTGGTATATCTCTACTCTCTACTCTTATAAAAAATAGAGTTTGTGATGATGGTGTGCCTGCCATCCTGCAATATAAGTCGTCTGATTTATATCTAACGGATAGGAAGGAAACAATGGAAATTTTGCAAAAAGATACCCACACCCACTCAACATTTGCAAATACGGCCTTCCCTCATTCATCATTTTCTCCCACAACATAAACTACTCATACAAATGCATTTTGATGTTCCGTGCAATGCATGGGCATCTTGCTAGTCTTATAAAAAACAAAGTTGGTGATCATGGTGTGCCTACCGTCCTGCAATATAGGCCATTTGATTTATATCTGACAGATAGGAAGGAAACTATGGCAATTTTGCAAAAAGATACCCACACCCCTCTCCACATTTGCAAATAAGGCCTTCCCTCGTTCATCATTATCTTCCACAAGATAAACTACTCATACGAATGTATCTTGATGGTCCATGCAGTGCATGGGCATCTTGCTAGTTGTTGCAAAAACCCCATGTGTATGTGTGTGGTGTGTGTGTGTCTGTGTGAGAGAGAGAGAGAGGAGGAGGAGAAGGACATAGTGTGTGTGTGTGTGACAAAGACACAAAGAGTGTGTGTGTGAGAGGTATCACCACAAAATGAGGCGATATTGTGTGTGTCCACGATCGAGAGGGTGTGTCTCAAGAAGGGACGAAAAATCTACATAGATACAAGGAGCGCGAGAGAGAAATGTACGAGATAGTGGAAGCAAGAGTGTGCGGGTGTATAAACCTATATGGATGTTAGTCGATCAATGTTTGTGAGAGAAATACGAGTTGGGGGTGCGAAAGTGAGAGTTTTGTGTGTCTGTAAGAGAGATGGTAGTTGGGAAGGGGACTGGGATCAGGAGTTGTGTGTGTGAGAGAGAGAGAAAAGGAGGGGGAGTTTGTCTGATCAGTAAACAAATGAATAATGTCAGATTTATAACTGAGATGAATATGGAAGGGAGACTACAACAAATGTTGTGTGTGTAGGAGAGAGTAATTTTAGTGGTAGGAGGCATATCTAGAGATATATGGGGTGCGTGAGAGAACCCTGGAGAGAAAGATAAAGTGAAAGACGAGTGAGAGTGTGTGTGTGTGTGTGGCGGTGAAAAAGAAAGCTTAGGTACCTAGTGATACCAAAGAACGATAGAGACGTGAGAGATAATGAAAACTGTGTAATGTATAATGATAGGGAGAGTGTGACACTTCTAAAGGGAGATGTCGAGAGACCATGTTTGCAAAAATATAGGAGAAACATGAAGTGAGCGTGCGGGTGAGCTGGAGAAAAGAGAGAGATAGCTACATGAAGGAGCATGTGAGAGATATGGGCGTGAAAGCAGATTCAAATATTTAGTTGCGTGTATAGAAACTGTCAACATAAAAGTGATTGAAATATTTGAATTCGAGATGATGATACATGTAATTCATACTCGAACCAGAATTGATTTGTCAAACATGCATACTCATATGAAATCACGCGCATCTTTGTTATTTAAAATGTAGATATTACCGATCCATACATTTTAGTAGAAGATAATTTGGTTTAAATTTTTTGAATTCAACCTTATGATTTTGATATCATTGTATTTGTAAATCATATTATATATCTATATAAAGGAGCAGAATTCTTTGTTGTGTTTTTGAAAGTATATATAAAAAAATGATGTATATAGAATTTTATTCCAATCAAAAATGGATCCTGCCTGAACAAAAATAGAATACAAAATGGATTGGAATTGAGCTGGCACGGTAAACATGCAAGCTTTTTCTCAAAAAGTTGAACGAAGCGGCCAAGCTCACAGTGCCCGCCTAAAACTAAAATATGGGAGATGGAAATTACGGCCTGTCCCTGACATGCAACCCATGTCGGCTCGATTTCAATAGGTCTTGATAGGGGCAGGTTTGTAATTTCACTCAAACGTGACATAATCGCCTCTCACCCGGATTCATACATGGTGGGTGCCAAAACAAACTCTCCTCGGCCGAAATCTCCGGCGGCAAATATTCGGTGTATACGAGATTACCGTCCTATCCCCAACCGACTATTATTGCTGTGATGTAGGAAATTTTAAACGGTGGCTAAGTTTGTAAATTTCCTCGCATTTGAGACAAGCACGCCCTGAAGGCATGGTTCCCCCCTTCCTCTCTCCCTCCGTTCCCACATACGTACTCCGTGGGTGCCAAAACACCCTCTCCACCCCAGCCTCCTCCATCCGCCACCCCATCCACCGTCATCCTTCTCAACCATGTCGGAGGTGATACCCTGATGTTGTCGTCCATTACAAGAGATCGACCTCTCTAATCCATGGCTTTGGACCAGGATCCTTGATTCATGTCCTCTCGCTTCATCCGCGTCGTCGTCGTCCTTGCCAAGGCCACTCGTACGACCATCTCGTCCACCACACTGGGATATTTCCCTCGCCGCCACCGTCTGCCCTCCTAGATCTGCTTCAATGCCGCCGATAGCCATCACTACTGCAGCAGCCTCAACGCCTCAGTAGATGCTTACACGATGCAACACCAAAGGCGGTACTCTTTTGTAGCTGGTTATTTATGTAAGCAAGAAAATAGATCGCCACTGCTTTTCTGTGATTTCTTGCACATCACTTAGAATCTTACTTGTTAGTTGAAAGCAAACATTGGTTGCGAAGTTGCCTTTGTCCGGTTTGCACCTTTAGATCCGCCATGGCACGCTCAACACTACGCTCGTAATGCTTATGCGTTTTCCCTTTTATATTCCATGCTAGTTAAATGACAGTAGACTAAATTTCAAAAGTGGGTCAGTCGATTTTTGAGAGCTCGCCGGAGTTTGCCAGAGGGAAGGAAGGGGCTCGAGTGGGGACGGTGGTTGTGGGGGTGATACGTCTCCAACGTAATAATTTTTGATTGCTCCATGATACTTTATCTACTGTTTTGGACTATATTGGGCTTTATTTTCCACCTTTATATTATTTTTGGGACTAACCTATTAACCGGAGGCCCAGCCCACAATTGTTGTTTTTTTGCCTATTTCAGTGTTTCGAAGAAACATAATATCAAACAGAGTCCAAATGGTATGAAACCTTCGGGAATGTGATTTTCTCACCGAACATGATCTAGGAGACTTGGAACCTGCTCCAAGGAACAACTGAGGCGGTCACGAGGGTGGGGGCATACCCTCCCCCCTGGGCGCGCCCCCCTACCTCGTGGGCCCCTTGTTGCTCCACCGACGTACTCCTTCCTCCTATATATACCTACGTACCCCCGACAGATCAAATACGAAGCCAAAAACCAAATACCACCACCGCAACCTTCTATATCCATGAGATCCCATCTTGGGGCCTGTTCCGGAGCTCCGCCGGAGGGGGCATCCACCACGGAGGGCTTCTACATCAACACCATAGCCTCTTCGATGAAGTGTGAGTAGTTTACCTCAGACCTTCGGGTCCATAGTTAGTAGCTAGATGGCTTCTTCTCTATTTTTGGATCTCAATACAATGTTCTCCCCCTCTCTTGTCGAGATCTATTCGATGCAATCTTCTTTTTGCGGTGTGTTCGTTGAGACCGATGAATTGTGGGTTTATGATCCAGCTTATCTATGAATAATATTTGAATCTTCTCTGAATTCTTTTATGTATGATTGAGTTATCTTTGCAAGTCTCTTCGAATTATCCATTTGGTTTGGCCAACTAGATTGGTAGTTCTTGCAATATGAGAAGTGATTAGCTTTGGGTTCAATCTTGTTGTGTCCTTTCCCAGTGACAGTAGGGGCAGCAAGGCACGTATTGTATTGTTGCCATCGAGGATAACAAGATGGGGTTTTTATCATATTGCATGAATTTATCCATCTACATCATGTCATCTTCCTTAAGGCGTTACTTTGTTTTTAACTTAATACTCTAGATGCATGCTGGATAGCGATCGACGAGTGGAGTAATAGTAGTAGATGCAGAATCGTTTCGGCTTACTTGTCTCGTACGTGATGCCTATACACATGATCATACCTAGATAACGTCATAATTATTCGCTTTTCTATCAATTGCTCAACAATAATTTGTTCACCCACCGTAGAATACTTATGCTCTTGAGAGAAGCCACTAGTGAAACCTATGGCCCCCGGGTCTATTCTCATCATATCAATCTCCATTACTTTAATACTTGCTTTGTTTTTACTTTGCCTTTTACTTTTCACTTTGCATCTGTTGGGGAACGTAGTAATTTCAACAAATTTCCTACGCACACGCAAGATCATCGTGATGCATAGCAACGAGAGAGGAGAGTATTGTCCATGTACCCTCGTAGACCGAAAGCGGAAGCATTATGACAACGCAGTTGATGTAGTCGTACGTCTTCACGATCCGACCGATCCAAGTACCGAACGTACGGCACCTCCGAGTTCAGCACACGTTCAGCTCGATGACGATCCCCGGACTCCGATCCAGCAGGGTGTCAGGGATGAGTTTCGTCAGCACGACGGTGTGGTGACGATGATGATGTTCTACCGACGCGGGGCTTCGCCTAAGCACCGCAACGATATGACCGAGGTGGAATATGGTGGAGGGGGCACCGCACACGGCTAAAGAACGATCACCAAGATCAACTTGTGTGTCATGGGGTGCCCCCCTGCCCCCGTATATAAAGGAGGGAGGGGGGAGGTGCGGCCGGCCCCTAGGGGTGCGCCTGGAGGAGTCCTACTCCCACCGGGAGTAGGACTCCCCCTCTTGCCTTGTAGGAGAAGGAAAGGGGGAAGGGGAAAGAGGAAATGGGGGCGCCGCCCCCCCCCCTTCCTTGTCCTATTCAGACTAGGGGGGAGGGGGCGCACGGCCTGCTCTGGCCGGCCCTCCTCTTCTCCCTTAGGGCCCATGTAGGCCCATTAACCCCCGGGGGGTTCCGGTAACCCCCGGGTACTCCGGTGAAATCCCGATTTCACCCGAAACGATTCCGATATCCAAATATAGGCTTCCAATATATCAATCTTTATGTCTCGACCATTTCGAGACTCCTCGTCATGTCCATGATCATATCCGGGACTCTGAACAACCTTCGGTACATCAAAACTTATAAACTCATAATAAAACTGTCATCGTAACGTTAAGCGTGCAGACCCTACGGGTTCGAGAACTATGTAGACATGACCTAGAACTGTTTCCGGTCAATAACCAATAGCGGAACCTGGATACTCATATTGGCTCCCACATGTTCTACGAAGATCTTTATCGGTCAGACCGCATAACAACATACGTTGTTCCCTTTGTCATCGGTATGTTACTTGCCCGAGATTCGATCATCGATATCTCAATACCTAGTTCAATCTCGTTACCGGTAAGTCTCTTTACTCATTCCGTAATACATCATCTCACAACTAACTCATTAGTTGCAATGCTTGCAAGGATTAAGTGATGTGCATTACAGAGAGGTCCCAGAGATACCTCTCCGACAATCGGAGTGACAAATCCTAATCTCGAAATACGCCAACCCAACAAGTACCTTCGGAGACACCTGTAGACCACCTTTATAATCGCCAAGTTATGTTGTGACGTTTGGTAGCACACAAAGTGTTCCTCCGGTAAACGGGAGTTGCATAATCTCATAGTCATAGGAACATGTATAAGTCATGAAGAAAGCAATAGAAGAAAACTAAACGATCAAATGCTAAGCTAACAGAATGGGTCAAGTCAATCACATCATTCTCCTAATGATGTGATCTTGTTAATCAAATGACAACACATGTCTATGGTCGGGAAACATAACCATCTTTGATCAACGAGCTAGTCAAGTAGAGGCATACTAGTGACACTCTGTTTGTCTATGTATTCACACAAGTATTATGTTTCCGGTTAATACAATTCTAGCATGAATAATAAACATTTATCATGATATAAGGAAATAAATAATAACTTTATTATTGCCTCTAGGGCATATTTCCTTCAGTCTCCCACTTGCACTAGATTCAATAATCTAGATTACACAGTAATGATTCTAACACCCATGGAGTCTTGGTGTTGATCATGTTTTGCTCGTGGAAGAGGTTTAGTCAACGGGTCTGCAACATTCAGATCTTTATGTATCTTGCAAATTTCTATGTCTCCCACCTGGACTAGATCCCGGATGAAATTGAAACGTCTCTTGATGTACTTGGTTCTCTTGTGAAATATGGATTCCTTAGCTAAGGCAATTGCTCCAGTATTGTCACAAAAGATTTTCATTGGACCCGATGCACTAGGTATGACACCTAGATTGGATATGAACTCCTTCATCCAGACTCCTTCATTTGCTGCTTCTGAAGCAGCTATGTACTCCGCTTCACACGTAGATCCCGCCATGACGCTTTGTTTAGAACTACACCAACTGACAGCTCCACCGCTCAATGTAAACACGTATCCGGTTTGCGATTTAGAATCGTCCGGATCAGTGTCAAAGCTTGCATCAACGTAACCATTTACGATGAGCTCTTTGTCACCTCCATATACGAGAAACATATCCTTAGTCCTTTTCTGGTATTTCAGGATGTTCTTGACCGCTGTCCAGTGATCCACTCCTGGATTACATTGGTACCTCCCTACTAGACTTATAGCAAGGCACACATCAGGTCTGGTACACAGCATTGCATACATGATAGAGCCTATGGCTGAAGCATAGGGAACATCTTTCATCTTCTCTCTATCTTCTGTAGTGGTCGGGCTTTGAGTCTTACTCAACTTCACACCTTGTAACACAGGCAAGAATCCTTTCTTTGCTTGATCCATTTCGAACTTCTTTAAAACTTTGTCAAGGTATGTGCTTTGTGAAAGTCCAATTAAGCGTCTTGATCTATCTCTATAGATCTTAATGCCCAATATGTAAGCAGCTTCACCGAGGTCTTTCATTGAAAAACTCTTATTCAAGTATCCCTTTATGCTATCCAGAAATTCTATATCATTTCCGATTAGTAATATGTCATCCACATATAATATCAGAAATGCTACAGAGCTCCCACTCACTTTCTTGTAAATACAGGCTTCTCCAAAAGTCTGTATAAAACCAAATGCTTTGATCACCCTACGAAAGCGTTTATTCCAACTCCGAGAGGCTTGCACCAGTCCATAAATGGATCGCTGGAGCTTGCACACATTGTTAGCTCCCTTTGGATCGACAAAACCTTCCGGTTGCATGATATACAACTCTTCTTCCAGAAAACCATTCAGGAATGCAATTTTGATATCCATCTGCCATATTTCATAATCATAAAATGCAGTAACTGCTAACATGATTCGGACAGACTTAAGCATCGCTACGGGTGAGAAGGTCTCATCGTAGTCAACCCCTTGAACTTGTCGAAAACCTTTCGAGACAAGTCGAGCTTTGTAGATAGTAACATTACCGTCCGCGTCAGTCTTCTTCTTGAAGATCCATTTATTTTCAATTGCTTGCCGATCATTGGGCAAGTCAACCAAAGTCCACACTTTGTTCTTATACATGGATCCCATCTCAGATTTCATGGCCTCAAGCCATTTTTCGGAATCTGGGCTCACCATCGCTTCTTCATAGTTTGTAGGTTCATCATGGTATAGTAACATGACTTCCAGAACAGGATTACCGTACCACTCTGGTGCGGATTTTATTCTGGTTGATCTACGAGGTTCAGTAACAACTTGATCTGAAGTTCCATGATCATCATCATTAACTTCCTCACTAATTGGTGTAGGTGTCACAGGAACAGATTTCTGTGATGAGCTACTTTCCAATAATGGAGCAGGTACAGTTACCTCATCAAGTTCTACTTTGCTCCCACTCACTTCTATCGAGAGAAACTCCTTCCCCAGAAAGTTTCCGAACTTAGCTACAAACGTTTTGCCTTCAGATCTGTGATAGAAGGTGTACCCAGTGGTCTCCTTTGGGTATCCTATGAAGACACATTTCTCCGATTTGGGTTCGAGCTTATCAGGTTGAAGCTTTTTCACATAAGCATCGCAGCCCCAAACTTTCAGAAACGACAACATTGGTTTCTTGCTAAACCACAGTTCATAAAGCGTCGTCTCAACGGATTTTGATGGTGCCCTATTTAACGTGAATGCGGCCGTCTCTAAAGCATAACCCCAAAATGATAGCGGTAAATCTGTAAGAGACATCATTGATCGCACCATATCTAGTAAAGTACGATTACAACGTTCGGACACACCATTACGCTGTGGTGTTCCGGGTGGCGTTAGTTGCGAAACTATTCTGCATTTTTCAAATGTAGACCAAACTCGTAACTCAAATATTCTCCTCCACGATATGATCGTAGAAACTTTATTTTCTTGTTACGATGATTTTCAACTTCACTCTGAAATTCCTTGAACTTTTCAAATGTTTCAGACTTATGCTTCATTAAGTAGATATAACCATATCTGCTCAAATCATCTGTGAAGGTGAGAAAATAACGATATCCGCCACGAGCCTCAACATTCATCAAACCACATACATCTGTATGTATGATCTCCAATAAATCAGTTGCTCTCTCCATAGTACCGGAGAACGGTGTTTTAGTCATCTTGCCCATGAGGCACGGTTTGCAAGTACCAAGTGATTCAAAATCAAGTGGTTCCAAAAGTCCATCAGTATGGAGTTTCTTCATGCGCTTTACACCGATATGACCTAAACGGCAATGCCACAAATAAGTTGCACTATCATTATCAACTCTGCATCTTTTGGCTTCAACATTATGAATATGTGTATCACTACTATCGAGATTCAATAAAAATAGACCACTCTTTAAGGGTGCATGACCATAAAAGATATTACTCATATAAATAGAACAACCATTATTCTCTGATTTAAATGAATAACTGTCTCGCATCAAACAAGATCCAGATATAATGTTCATGCTCAACGCTGGCACAAAATAACAATTATTTAGGTCTAAAACTAATCCCGAACGTAGATGTAGAGGTAGCGTGCCGACCGCGATCGCATCGACTTTGGAACCATTTCCCACGCGCATCGTCACCTCGTCCTTAGCTAATCTTCGCTTAATCCGTAGTCCCTGTTTCGATTTGCAAATATTAGCAACAGAACCAGTATCAAATACCCAGGCGCTACTGCGAGCATTAGTAAGGTACACATCAACAACATGTATATCACATATACCTTTGTTCACCTTGCCATCCTTCTTATCTGCCAAATACTTGGGGCAGTTCCGCTTCCAGTGACCAGTCTGCTTGCAGTAGAAGCACTCAGTTTCAGGCTTAGGTCCAGACTTGGGTTTCTTCTCCTGAGCAGCAACTTCTTTGCCGTTCTTCTTGAAGTTTCCCTTCTTCTTCCCTTTGCCCTTTTTCTTGAAACTAGTGGTCTTGTTAACCATCAACACTTGATGCTCCTTCTTGATTTCTACCTCCGCACATTTTAGCATCGCGAAGAGCTCGGGAATAGTCTTTTCCATCCCTTGCATAATATAGTTCATCATAAAGCTCTTGTAGCTTGGTGGCAGTGATTGGAGAATTCTGTCAATGATGCTATCATCCGGAAGATTAACTCCCTGTTGAATCAAGTGATTATTATACCCAGACATTTTGAGTATATGCTCACTGACAGAACTGTTCTCCTCCATCTTGCAGTTATAGAACTTATTGGAGACTTCATATCTCTCAATCTGGGCATTTGCTTGAAATATTAACTTCAACTCCTGGAACATCTCATATGCTCCATGATGTTCAAAACATCGTTGAAGACCCGGTTCTAAGCCGTAAAGCATGGCACACTGAACTATAGAGTAGTCATCAGCTTTGCTCTGCCAGACGTTCATAACATCTGGTGTTGCTCCAGTAGCAGGCCTGGCACCCAGCGGTGCTTCCAGGACGTAATTCTTCTGTGCAGCAATGAGGATAATCCTCAAGTTACAGACCCAGTCCGTGTAATTGCTACCATCATCTTTCAACTTTGCTTTCTCAAGGAACGCATTAAAATTTAACGAAACAACAGCACGGGCCATCTATCTACAATCAACATAGACGAGCAACATACTATCAGGTACTAAGTTCATGATAAATTTAAGTTCAATTAATCATATTACTTAAGAACTCCCACTTAGATAGACATCCCTCTAATCCTCTAAGTGATTACGTGATCCATATCAACTATACCATGTTTGATCATCACGTGAGATGGAGTAGTTTCAA
>NC_041389.1:385230662-385231213 GCF_002162155.2 Triticum dicoccoides | reverse complement strand
ACGGGCTTAGCAAGAACCGTTCTTACCTACGCATCAAAACCACAACGATTGTTTGTCAAGTTGGTGTTGTTTTAACCTTCGCAAGGACCGGGCGTAGCCACACTCGGTTCAACTAAAGTGAGAGAGACAGACACCCGCCAGTCACCTTTAAGCACGAGTGCTCGTAACGCAGAAACCAGTCTCGCGTAAGCGTACGCGTAATGTCAGTCTGGGCCGCTTCATCTCACAATACCGCTGAACCAAAGTATGACATGCTGGTAAGCAGTATGACTTATATCGCCCACAACTCACTTGTGTTCTACTCGTGCATATGACATCTACGCATAAAACTAGGCTCGGATGCCACTGTTGGGGAACGTAGTAATTTAAAAAAAATTCCTACGCACACGCAAGATCATGGTGATGCATAACAATGAGAGAGCAGAGTATTGTCCACGTACCCTCGTAGACCGAAAGCGGAAGCGTTATGACAACGCGGTTGATGTAGTCATACGTCTTCACGATCTGACCGATCCAAGTACCGAACGTATGGCACCTCCGAGTTCAGCACA
>NC_041389.1:385222938-385230470 GCF_002162155.2 Triticum dicoccoides | reverse complement strand
GTTCAGCTCGATGACGATCCCCGGACTTCGATCCAGCAGGGCGTCATGGATGAGTTTCGTCAGCACAATGGTGTGGTGACGATGATGATGTTCTACCGACGCAGGGATTCGCCTAAGCACCGCAACGATATGACCGAGGTGGAATATGGTGGAGGGGGCACCGCACACGGCTAAAGAACGATCACCAAGATCAACTTGTGTCTCATGGGGTGCCCCCCTGCCCCAGTATATAAAGGAGGAAGGGGGGAGGTGCGTCCGGCCGCTAGGGGTGCGCCTGGAGGAGTCCTACTCCCACCGGGAGTAGGACTCCCCCCTCTAGCCTTGTAGGAGAAGGAAAGGGGGAAGGGGAAAGAGGAAAGGGGGGCGCCCCCCCCCCTTCCTTGTCCTATTCAGACTAGGGGGGAGGGGGCGCGCGGCCTGCTCTGGCCGGCCCTCCTCTTGTCCCTTAGGGCCCATGTAGGCCCAATAACCCCCGGGGGGGTTCCGGTAACCCCCCGGTACTTTGGTAAAATCCCGATTTCACCCGGAACGATTTCGATATCCAAATATAGGCTTCCAATATATCAATCTTTATGTCTCAACCATTTCGACTCGTCATGTCCGTGATCATATCCGGGACTCCGAACAACCTTCGGTACATCAAAACTTATGAACTCATAATAAAACTGTCATCGTAACGTTAAGCGTGCAGACCCTACGGGTTCGAGAACTATGTAGACATGACCTAGAACTGTTTCAGTCAATAACCAATAGCAGAACCTGGATGCTCATATTGGCTCCCACATATTCTACGAAGATCTTTATCAGTCAGACCGCATAACAACATACGTTGTCCCCTTTGTCATCGATATGTTACTTGCCCGAGATTCGATCGTCGGTATCTCAATACCTAGTTCAATCTCGTTACCGGTAAATCTCTTTACTCGTTCCGTAATACATCATCTCACAACTAACTCATTAGTTGCAATGCTTGCAAGGCTTAAGTGATGTGAATTACCGAGAGGGCCCAGAGATACCTCTCCGACAATCGAAGTGACAAATCCTAATCTCGAAATACGCCAACCCAACAAGTACCTTCGGAGACACCTGTAGAGCACCTTTATAATCACCCAGTTATGTTGTGACGTTTGGTAGCACACAATGTGTTCCTCCGGTAAATGGGAGTTGCATAATCTCATAGTCATAGGAACATGTATAAGTCATGAAGAAAGCAATAGCAGAAAACTAAACGATCAAGTGCTAAGCTAACGGAATGGGTCAAGTCAATCACATCATTCTCCTAATGATGTGATCCTGTTAATCAAATGATAACACATGTCTATGGTCAGGAAACATAACCATCTTTAATCAACAAGCTAGTCAAGTAGAGGCATACTAGTGACACTCTGTTTGTCTATGTATTCACACAAGTATTATGTTTCCCGTTAATACAATTCTAGCATGAATAATAAACATTTATCATGATATAAGGAAATAAATAATAACTTTATTATTGCCTCTAGGGCATATTTCCTTCAGCATCTCTATATCAAAAATACCAAAAATATTATTTACCATCTCTATCAGATCTCACCCTCGTAAGTGACCGTGAAGGAATTGACAACCCCTAATCGCGTTGGTTGTGAGTAGCTATCGTTTTGTGCAGGTACGAGGGACTCGTGGGTGATCTCCGACTGGATTGATACCTTGGTTGTCAAAAACTGAGGGAAATACTTATGCTACTTTACTGCATCATCCTCTCCTCTTAAGGGAAATCCGACGCAGTGCTCAAGAGGTAGCAAGAAGAATTTCTGGCGCCGTTGCCGGGGAGTTTGCGCAAAAGTCAACCATACCAAGTACCCATCACAATCCCTATCTCCCGCATTACATTATTTGCCTCTCGTTTTCCTCTCCCCTACTTCACCCTTGCCGTTTCATTCGCCCGCTCTTTCCCAATCTCCTCCTCTCTTTTTGCTTTCCTTTTTCCGTCGCCCTTGTTCTTTCTCGTTTACCTTGTTATTATGGCTAGTTCCTTATCCGCTCCTATGTCTCCCGAGTTTGAAGTTCTTTGATTCAAGCAAAGGCAAGGAGAAAATTTGAAAGATGCTTGGTATAGGATGATGGAATCTTATCGCAAGTGCACCCTAGAGGTGAACTTTGGAATTCTTCTTCGCAATTTTTATGTTGGGCTAAATATGACGCATAGACAACTCTTGGACTGCATTGCCAAGGGAAACTTTATTGAAATTGATCCTATTATTGTGCATGAAATTATAGAGGGAATAGTGGGAGCACTACCTCAAAAGGGAGGACCACATCCTACCCAAGAAGAAACCCAAGTGTTTGGAAAGATTTGCGAAGTAACAAAAATTTTACAAAAATTTCTTGAGCCTCTTAAAAGTGTTAGCGGAAATCTTCACCGCATGAATATGTTGATTACCCTTTGTAATGAGCGGTTGGATTCTATGGATCTAAAAATTTCTGAGTATGAAGGGAAACGTAAAGAACCTCCCGGATTCGAGCATGACTCCGCTAAGAAACTGAAAACCAAAGATGGCACTCGTTAGATTTATCCTTGCTTTTATGCCTAGCTAGGGGCGTTAAACGATAGTGCTTGTTGGGAGGCAACCCAATTTTATTTATTTTTTGTTTTTTGTTTTTGCTTCTGTTTAGGAATAAATAATCCATCTAGCCTCTGGTTAGATGTGGTTTTATGTTTTAATTAGTGTTTGTGCCAAGTAGAACCTATAGGATAACCTACGATGATAGTTGATTTGATTCTGCTGAAAAACAGAAACTTTGCGCTCACGAGAAAAAATTCAATAAATCACAGAAACGTTCTTTTGCATTGATTAATTTTGCTGCTGATCAATAAACAAATTGTCCAGTACGTCCTATTTTGGTAGGATTTGTAGAGTTCCATAGGTTTTCGTTAGTTACAGATTGCTACAGACTGTTCTGTTTTTGACAGATTCTGTTTTTCGTGTGTTGTTTCCTTATTTCAATGCATCTATGGCTAATAAATTAGTTTATAAACCATAAGGAAGTTGGAATACAGTAGGTTTAACACCAATATAAATAAATAATGAGTTCATTACAGTACCTTAAAGTAGTCTTCTGTTTTCTTTCACTAACGGAGCTCACGAGATTTCTATTGAGTTTTGTGTTGTGAAGTTTTCAAGTTTTGGGTGAATTCTTTTGATGGATTATGGAACAAGGTGTGGCAAGAGCCTAAGCTTGGGGATGCCCATGGCACCCCCAAGATAATCCAAGGACACCAAAAAGTTAAAGCTTGGGGATGCCCCGGAAGGCATCCCCTCTTTCGTCTACTTCCATCGGTAATTTACTTGGAGCTATATTTTTATTGACCACATGTTATGTGTTTTGCTTGGAGCGTCTTGTATTATTTGCGTCTTTGCTTGTTAGTTTACCTCAATCATCCTTGCTGTACACACCTTTTGAGAGAGCCATACACAAATTGGAATTTGCTAGAATACTCTATATGCTTCACTTATATCTTTTGAGCTTGATAGTTTTGCTCATAGTGCTTCACTTATACCTTTTGAGCGTGATAATTTTTGCTCTAGTGCTTCACTTAGATCTTTTAGAGCACGGTGGTGAATTTGTTTTAAAGAAACTATTGATCTCTCATGCTTCACTTAGATTATTTTGAGAGTCGTTAATAGCATGGTAATTTGCTTAATGTTAATACACTTGGTATTCAAGATATGTGAAACTTTCTTTTGAGTATGTTGAATACTAAGATAAGTTTGATGCTTGATAATTGTTTTGAGATATGGAGGTGATAATATAAAAGTAATGCTAGTTGGGGTGATTATGAATTTAAAGAATGCTTGTGTTGAAGTTTGCGATTCCCGTAGCATGCACGTATGGTGAACCGCTTTGTGATGAAGTTGGAGCACAATTTTATTTATTGATTGTCTTCCTTATCAGTGGTTGTCGGGCACGAGCGATGGTCTTTTCCTACCAATCTATCCCCCTAGGAGCATGCGTGTAGTGCTTTGGTTTTTGATGACTTCTAAATTTTTGTAACAAGTGCATGAGTTCTTTTGATTAATGTTGAGTCCATGGATTATACGCACCCTTTCACCCTTCCACCATTACTAGCCTCTCTAATACCGCGCACTTTTCGCCGATATCATACACCCACCTTATACCTTCCTCAAAACAGCCACCATACCTACCTATCATGGCATTTCCATAGCCATTCCGAGATATATTGCCATGCAACTTTCCACCGTTCCGTTCATATGACACGCATTACTTTTGTCATATTGCCTTTTGCATGAACATGTAGTTGACATTGTATTTGTGGCAAGCCATCGTTCATAATTCTTTCATACATGTCACTCTTGATTCATTGCATATCCCGGTACACCGCCGGAGGCATTCATATAGAGTCATATTTTGTTCTAAGTATCGAGTTGTAATTGTTGAGTTGTAAGAAAAATAAAAGTGTGATGATCATCATTATTAGAGCATTGTCCCAGTGAGGAAAGGATGATGGAGACTATGATTCACCCATGAGTCGGGATGAGACTCCGGACGAAAAAAAAAGGCCATAAAAAAGAAAAGGTCCAAATAAAAAAATAAAAAAACATGAGAGAAAAAGAGAGAAGGGAAAATGCTACTATCCTTTTACCACACTTGTGATTCAAAGTAGCACCATGATCTTCATGATAGAGAGTCTCATATGTTGTCACTTTCATATACTAGTGAGAATTTTTCATTATAGAACTTGGCTTCTATATTCCAATGATGATCTTCCTCAAAAGTGCCCTAGGTCTTCGTGAGCAAGCAAGTTGGATGCACACCCACTTAGTTTCTTTTGTTGAGCTTTCATATATTTATAGCTCTAGAGCATCCGTTGCATGGCAATCCCTACTCACTCACATTGATATCTATTAATGGGCATCTCCATAGCCCGTTGATATGCCTAGTTGATGTGAAACTATCTTCTCCTTTTTGTCTTCTCCACAACCACCATTCTATTCCACATATAGTGCTATGTCCATGGCTCACGCTCATGTATTGCGTGAAAGTTGAAAGAGTTTGAGATTACTAAAGTATGAAACAATTGCTTGGCTTGTCATCGGGGTTGTGCATGATTAAATACTTTGTATGATGAAGATAGAGCAACAACTAGACTATATGATTTTGTAGCGATAACTTTCTTTAGCCATGCTATTTTGAGAAGACATGATTGCTTTGATTAGTATGCTTGAAGTATTATTACTTTTATGTCAATATGAACTTTTGTCTTGAATCTTTAGGATCTGAATATTCATACTACAATTAAGAAGATTTACATTGAAATTATGCCAAAGTATCACTCCGCATCAAAAATTCTTTTTTCTCATTTACCTACTCGAGGACGAGCAGGAATTAAGCTTGGGGATGCCTGATACGTCTCCAACGTATCTATAATTTTTTATTGCTCCATGCTACTTTATCTACTGTTTTGGACTATATTGGGCTTTATTTTCCACTTTTATATTATTTTTGGGACTAACCTATTAACCGGAGGCCCAGCCCAGAATTGTTGTTTTTTGCCTATTTCGGTGTTTCGAAGAAACAAAATATCAAACGGAGTCCAAACGGAATGAAACCTTTGGGAACGTGATTTTCTCACCGAACATGATCCAGGAGACTTGGACCCTGCTCCAAGGAACAACCAAGGCGGTCACGAGGGTGGGGGGCGCGCCCTCCCCCCTGGGCACGCCCCGCTACCTCGTGGGCCCCCTGTTGCTCCACCGACGTACTCCTTCCTCCTATATATACCTACGTACCCCCGACAGATCAAATACGGAGCCAAAAACATAATTCCACCGCCGCAACCTACTGTGTCCATGAGATCCCGTCTTGGGGCCTGTTCCGGAGCTCCGTCGAAGGGGGCATCCACCATGGAGGGCTTCTACATCACCACCATAGCCTCTCCGATGAAGTGTGAGTAGTTTACCTCAGACCTTCGGGTCTATAGTTAGTAGCTAGATGGCTTCTTCTCTCTTTTTGGAACTCAATACAATGTTCTCCCCCTCTCTTGTCGAGATCTATTCGATGTAATCTTCTTTTTGCGGTGTGTTTGTTGAGACCGATGAATTGTGGGTTTATTGTCGGATTTCAGGTTCCGGCAGACCCTCTACATTCGAACACTGGGGTGCGCGCGGAGATTTCGCCCACTACCTACCTGCACCTCACCGCCTCGCTATGATCTAAGCAATCGAAGGAACAACACAAGAGACATAGAGTTTATACTAGTTTGGGCCACCATTGTGTTGTAATAGCCTAATCTAGTTTGTGGTGTGGTGGATTGCCTCTTGGGCTGATGATGAACAATACAAGGAAGAACAGCCTCGCGAGGGTCTGTTCTTGGCTGGTGCGATGAACTGCTAGGGGGAGTTCAGTAGCTCCTTCTACTGGTTTCCTGGTGATGATCGGATGCCTCTACCTTGTGGTGGCTAATCCTATTTATAGGCAAAGGCCCTGGGCCTCTTCCCAAATATTGAGCGGGAAGGGCACCAACAATTGGCCATTTTGAAGGGGAACATCTAGTACACTTATCCTAACTAAAGTTGGTCCTCGCCTGTCAAAGGCTCTGACGATGACGCCTTCCTGGGCTCCACCATGACCTCCTTCCTGCCGTTGTGACGGTCTTGGTCTTGTTGCACCAAAATGGATGCCTTTGCTTGATGCTCCCGCCTGCGCTTGCTCCCTTTGCACCAAAGAGGAAAGGAGGACACTGCGCGGGCTGGCGCCTGCCTGGCGCCCTTGGTCGTCATGGCTTGCGTCATGGGCACCTCGTGAGGTACCCCGCCTTGATCTCTCCGCCTCCTCGCGAGCCAGCCTGACGAGGCCGTGCCTGAGGAGGCTCTCTATCGTCCACCCCGCGAGGCTTGGCCCCTCGCGAGGGTCTTGAGCTTGTGCTGATGAAGATGGGCCATGCTGGGCCGCCCCTTGAGCCACACCGCAGGCCGCAGGCAGGCCGCAGGCAGGCAAGTCTGGGGACCCCCGTTCCTAGAATGCCGACAGTAGCCCCCGGGCCCAAGGCGCGCCCGAACTTGGCTGAGCAGAGAAGCAAAAGGGCAAGTGCAAAGCGCCGCGGGCCCTAACAGCCTGTGGCCTCGGGCGCCGCGTGGCGGTTGGTTGGACGTGGGTGCCTTAGCAACTGCGCGAATCGTCAAAAGATCGGCATCTGCCTAGGCTTTGCTTCCCTTGCTTCCTCAGGACATTGCCCAGATTACCTTTCTTGCGCCCTTCCTTTCTGCCTCCGAAATCTTCATATCTACTTCGACCGCGCGCCCTAGCAAGTCATGGCCCCTCGCTAGACCCCGGCTGAAGCTTGGTACTCGCCCGCCTTGGACTCGCCGAACGTGTCGGAGGCGAGCCTTGCCCGGGTGCGCCGGATGGTGGCGGCGCAAGGCATTGACGGGGCAAAGGTGTTCAAGGCCGGCCCCGCCCTTCCTGAGGGCCAAGGGAGCACCTTCTATCCGCTCTTTGTAAGCGCCCTTGCTGCCGGCCTGGTGCCTCCCTTT
>NC_041389.1:385220916-385222038 GCF_002162155.2 Triticum dicoccoides | reverse complement strand
TTGCAAATATTAGCAACAGAACCAGTATCAAATACCCAGGCGCTACTGCGAGCATTAGTAAGGTACACATCAACAACATGTATATCACATATACCTTTGTTCACCTTGCCATCCTTCTTATCTGCCAAATACTTGGGGCAGTTCCGCTTCCAGTGACCAGTCTGCTTGCAGTAGAAGCACTCAGTTTCAGGCTTAGGTCCAGACTTGGGTTTCTTCTCCTGAGCAGCAACTTCTTTGCCGTTCTTCTTGAAGTTTCCCTTCTTCTTCCCTTTGCCCTTTTTCTTGAAACTAGTGGTCTTGTTAACCATCAACACTTGATGCTCCTTCTTGATTTCTACCTCCGCACATTTTAGCATCGCGAAGAGCTCGGGAATAGTCTTTTCCATCCCTTGCATAATATAGTTCATCATAAAGCTCTTGTAGCTTGGTGGCAGTGATTGGAGAATTCTGTCAATGATGCTATCATCCGGAAGATTAACTCCCTGTTGAATCAAGTGATTATTATACCCAGACATTTTGAGTATATGCTCACTGACAGAACTGTTCTCCTCCATCTTGCAGTTATAGAACTTATTGGAGACTTCATATCTCTCAATCTGGGCATTTGCTTGAAATATTAACTTCAACTCCTGGAACATCTCATATGCTCCATGATGTTCAAAACATCGTTGAAGACCCGGTTCTAAGCCGTAAAGCATGGCACACTGAACTATAGAGTAGTCATCAGCTTTGCTCTGCCAGACGTTCATAACATCTGGTGTTGCTCCAGTAGCAGGCCTGGCACCCAGCGGTGCTTCCAGGACGTAATTCTTCTGTGCAGCAATGAGGATAATCCTCAAGTTACAGACCCAGTCCGTGTAATTGCTACCATCATCTTTCAACTTTGCTTTCTCAAGGAACGCATTAAAATTTAACGAAACAACAGCACGGGCCATCTATCTACAATCAACATAGACGAGCAACATACTATCAGGTACTAAGTTCATGATAAATTTAAGTTCAATTAATCATATTACTTAAGAACTCCCACTTAGATAGACATCCCTCTAATCCTCTAAGTGATTACGTGATCCATATCAACTATACCATGTTTGATCATCACGTGAGATGGAGTAGTTTCAA
>NC_041389.1:385219650-385220906 GCF_002162155.2 Triticum dicoccoides | reverse complement strand
GGTGAACATCAATATGTTGATCATATCTACTATATGATTCACGCTCGACCTTTCGGTCTCCGTGTTCCGAGGCCATATCTGTTATATGCTAGGCTCGTCAAGTTTAATCTGAGTATTCCGTGTGTGCAACTGTTTTGCACCCGTTGTATTTGAACGTAGAGCCTATCACACCCAATCATCACGTGGTGTCTCAGCACGAAGAACTTTCGCAATGGTGCATACTCAGGAGAACACTTCTTGATAATTTTTAGTGAGAGATCATCTTAAAATGCTACCATCAACCAAAGCAAGATAAGATGCATAAAGGATAAACATCATATGCAATCAATATAAGTGATATGATATGGCCATCATCATCTTGTGCTTGTGATCTCCATCTCGTAAGCACCTCCATGATCACCATCGCCACCGGCGTGACACCTTGATCTCCATCATAGCATCGTTGTCGTTTACGCCGTCTATTTCTTCTACGACTATCGCTACCGCTTAGTGATAAAATAAAGCAATTACAGGGCGTTTGCATTTCATACAATAAAGCGACAACCATATGGCTCCTGCCCTTTGCCAATAACTTCCGTTACAGAACATGATCATCTCATACAATAATATATAGCATCACGTCTTGACCATATCACATCACATCATGCCCTGCAAAAACAAGTTAGACGTCCTCTACTTTGTTGTTGCAAGTTTTACGTGGCTGCTACGGGCTTAGCAAGAACCGTTCTTACCTACGCATCAAAACCACAACGATTGTTTGTCAAGTTGGTGTTGTTTTAACCTTCGCAAGGACCGGGCGTAGCCACACTCGGTTCAACTAAAGTGAGAGAGACAGACACCCGCCAGTCACCTTTAAGCACGAGTGCTCGTAACGCAGAAACCAGTCTCGCGTAAGCGTACGCGTAATGTCAGTCTGGGCCGCTTCATCTCACAATACCGCTGAACCAAAGTATGACATGCTGGTAAGCAGTATGACTTATATCGCCCACAACTCACTTGTGTTCTACTCGTGCATATGACATCTACGCATAAAACTAGGCTCGGATGCCACTGTTGGGGAACGTAGTAATTTAAAAAAAATTCCTACGCACACGCAAGATCATGGTGATGCATAACAATGAGAGAGCAGAGTATTGTCCACGTACCCTCGTAGACCGAAAGCGGAAGCGTTATGACAACGCGGTTGATGTAGTCATACGTCTTCACGATCTGACCGATCCAAGTACCGAACGTATGGCACCTCCGAGTTCAGCACA
>NC_041389.1:385218158-385218716 GCF_002162155.2 Triticum dicoccoides | reverse complement strand
GTTCAGCTCGATGACGATCCCCGGACTTCGATCCAGCAGGGCGTCATGGATGAGTTTCGTCAGCACAATGGTGTGGTGACGATGATGATGTTCTACCGACGCAGGGATTCGCCTAAGCACCGCAACGATATGACCGAGGTGGAATATGGTGGAGGGGGCACCGCACACGGCTAAAGAACGATCACCAAGATCAACTTGTGTCTCATGGGGTGCCCCCCTGCCCCAGTATATAAAGGAGGAAGGGGGGAGGTGCGTCCGGCCGCTAGGGGTGCGCCTGGAGGAGTCCTACTCCCACCGGGAGTAGGACTCCCCCCTCTAGCCTTGTAGGAGAAGGAAAGGGGGAAGGGGAAAGAGGAAAGGGGGGCGCCCCCCCCCCTTCCTTGTCCTATTCAGACTAGGGGGGAGGGGGCGCGCGGCCTGCTCTGGCCGGCCCTCCTCTTGTCCCTTAGGGCCCATGTAGGCCCAATAACCCCCGGGGGGGTTCCGGTAACCCCCCGGTACTTTGGTAAAATCCCGATTTCACCCGGAACGATTTCGATATCCAAATATAGGCTTCCA
>NC_041389.1:385208186-385217670 GCF_002162155.2 Triticum dicoccoides | reverse complement strand
ATTACCGAGAGGGCCCAGAGATACCTCTCCGACAATCGAAGTGACAAATCCTAATCTCGAAATACGCCAACCCAACAAGTACCTTCGGAGACACCTGTAGAGCACCTTTATAATCACCCAGTTATGTTGTGACGTTTGGTAGCA
Organism: Triticum dicoccoides; assembly: GCF_002162155.2. Taxonomy (NCBI): domain Eukaryota; kingdom Viridiplantae; phylum Streptophyta; class Magnoliopsida; order Poales; family Poaceae; genus Triticum; species Triticum dicoccoides. The sequence goes on along the minus strand of NC_041389.1, from coordinate 385,217,526 downwards.
CACAATGTGTTCCTCCGGTAAATGGGAGTTGCATAATCTCATAGTCATAGGAACATGTATAAGTCATGAAGAAAGCAATAGCAGAAAACTAAACGATCAAGTGCTAAGCTAACGGAATGGGTCAAGTCAATCACATCATTCTCCTAATGATGTGATCCTGTTAATCAAATGATAACACATGTCTATGGTCAGGAAACATAACCATCTTTAATCAACAAGCTAGTCAAGTAGAGGCATACTAGTGACACTCTGTTTGTCTATGTATTCACACAAGTATTATGTTTCCCGTTAATACAATTCTAGCATGAATAATAAACATTTATCATGATATAAGGAAATAAATAATAACTTTATTATTGCCTCTAGGGCATATTTCCTTCAGCATCTCTATATCAAAAATACCAAAAATATTATTTACCATCTCTATCAGATCTCACCCTCGTAAGTGACCGTGAAGGAATTGACAACCCCTAATCGCGTTGGTTGTGAGTAGCTATCGTTTTGTGCAGGTACGAGGGACTCGTGGGTGATCTCCGACTGGATTGATACCTTGGTTGTCAAAAACTGAGGGAAATACTTATGCTACTTTACTGCATCATCCTCTCCTCTTCAGGGAAATCCGACGCAGTGCTCAAGAGGTAGCAAGAAGAATTTCTGGCGCCGTTGCCGGGGAGTTTGCGCAAAAGTCAACCATACCAAGTACCCATCACAATCCCTATCTCCCGCATTACATTATTTGCCTCTCGTTTTCCTCTCCCCTACTTCACCCTTGCCGTTTCATTCGCCCGCTCTTTCCCAATCTCCTCCTCTCTTTTTGCTTTCCTTTTTCCGTCGCCCTTGTGCTTTCTCGTTTACCTTGTTATTATGGCTAGTTCCTTATCCGCTCCTATGTCTCCCGAGTTTGAAGTTCTTTGATTCAAGCAAAGGAAAGGAGAAAATTTGAAAGATGCTTGGTATAGGATGATGGAATCTTATCGCAAGTGCACCCTAGAGGTGAACTTTGGAATTCTTCTTCGCAATTTTTATGTTGGGCTAAATATGACGCATAGACAACTCTTGGACTGCATTGCCAAGGGAAACTTTATTGAAATTGATCCTATTATTGTGCATGAAATTATAGAGGGAATAGTGGGAGCACTACCTCAAAAGGGAGGACCACATCCTACCCAAGAAGAAACCCAAGTGTTTGGAAAGATTTGCGAAGTAACAAAAAATTTACAAAAATTTCTTGAGCCTCTTAAAAGTGTTAGCGGAAATCTTCACCGCATGAATATGTTGATTACCCTTTGTAATGAGCGGTTGGATTCTATGGATCTAAAAATTTCTGAGTATGAAGGGAAACGTAAAGAACCTCCCGGATTCGAGCATGACTCCGCTAAGAAACTGAAAACCAAAGATGGCACTCGTTAGATTTATCCTTGCTTTTATGCCTAGCTAGGGGCGTTAAACGATAGTGCTTGTTGGGAGGCAACCCAATTTTATTTATTTTTTGTTTTTTGTTTTTGCTTCTGTTTAGGAATAAATAATCCATCTAGCCTCTGGTTAGATGTGGTTTTATGTTTTAATTAGTGTTTGTGCCAAGTAGAACCTATAGGATAACCTACGATGATAGTTGATTTGATTCTACTGAAAAACAGAAACTTTGCGCTCACGAGAAAAAATTCAATAAATCACAGAAACGTTCTTTTGCATTGATTAATTTTGCTGCTGATCAATAAACAAATTTTCCAGTACGTCCTATTTTGGTAGGATTTGTAGAGTTCCATAGGTTTTCGTTAGTTACAGATTGCTACAGACTGTTCTGTTTTTGACAGATTCTGTTTTTCGTGTGTTGTTTCCTTATTTCAATGCATCTATGGCTAATAAATTAGTTTATAAACCATAAGGAAGTTGGAATACAATAGGTTTAACACCAATATAAATAAATAATGAGTTCATTACAGTACCTTAAAGTAGTCTTCTGTTTTCTTTCACTAACGGAGCTCACGAGATTTCTATTGAGTTTTGTGTTGTGAAGTTTTCAAGTTTTGGGTGAATTCTTTTGATGGATTATGGAACAAGGTGTGGCAAGAGCCTAAGCTTGGGGATGCCCATGGCACCCCCAAGATAATCCAAGGACACCAAAAAGTCAAAGCTTGGGGATGCCCCGGAAGGCATCCCCTCTTTCGTCTACTTCCATCGGTAATTTACTTGGAGCTATATTTTTATTCACCACATGTTATGTGTTTTGCTTGGAGCGTCTTGTATTATTTGCGTCTTTGCTTGTTAGTTTACCTCAATCATCCTTGCTGTACACACCTTTTGAGAGAGCCATACACAAATTGGAATTTGCTAGAATACTTTATATGCTTCACTTATATCTTTTGAGCTTGATAGTTTTGCTCATAGTGCTTCACTTATACCTTTTGAGCGTGATAATTTTTGCTCTAGTGCTTCACTTAGATCTTTTAGAGCACGGTGGTGAATTTGTTTTAAAGAAACTATTGATCTCTCATGCTTCACTTAGATTATTTTGAGAGTCGTTAATAGCATGGTAATTTGCTTAATGTTAATACACTTGGTATTCAAGATATGTGAAACTTTCTTTTGAGTATGTTGAATACTAAGATAAGTTTGATGCTTGATAATTGTTTTGAGATATGGAGGTGATAATATAAAAGTAATGCTAGTTGGGGTGATTATGAATTTAAAGAATGATTGTGTTGAAGTTTGCGATTCCCGTAGCATGCACGTATGGTGAACCGCTTTGTGATGAAGTTGGAGCACAATTTTATTTATTGATTGTCTTCCTTATCAGTGGTTGTCGGGCACGAGCGATGGTCTTTTCCTACCAATCTATCCCCCTAGGAGCATGCGTGTAGTGCTTTGGTTTTTGATGACTTCTAAATTTTTGTAACAAGTGCATGAGTTCTTTTGATTAATGTTGAGTCCATGGATTATACGCACCCTTTCACCCTTCCACCATTACTAGCCTCTCTAATACCGCGCACTTTTCGCCGATATCATACACCCACCTTATACCTTCCTCAAAACAGCCACCATACCTACCTATCATGGCATTTCCATAGCCATTCCGAGATATATTGCCATGCAACTTTCCACCGTTCCGTTCATATGACACACATTACTTTTGTCATATTGCCTTTTGCATGAACATGTAGTTGACATTGTATTTGTGGCAAGCCATCGTTCATAATTCTTTCATACATGTCACTCTTGATTCATTGCATATCCCGGTACACCGCCGGAGGCATTCATATAGAGTCATATTTTGTTCTAAGTATCGAGTTGTAATTGTTGAGTTGTAAGAAAAATAAAAGTGTGATGATCATCATTATTAGAGCATTGTCCCAGTGAGGAAAGGATGATGGAGACTATGATTCACCCATGAGTCGGGATGAGACTCCGGACGAAAAAAAGGCCATAAAAAAGAAAAGGTCCAAATAAAAAAATAAAAAAACATGAGAGAAAAAGAGAGAAGGGAAAATGCTACTATCCTTTTACCACACTTGTGATTCAAAGTAGCACCATGATCTTCATGATAGAGAGTCTCATATGTTGTCACTTTCATATACTAGTGAGAATTTTTCATTATAGAACTTGGCTTCTATATTCCAATGATGATCTTCCTCAAAAGTGCCCTAGGTCTTCGTGAGCAAGCAAGTTGGATGCACACCCACTTAGTTTCTTTTGTTGAGCTTTCATATATTTATAGCTCTAGAGCATCCGTTGCATGGCAATCCCTACTCACTCACATTGATATCTATTAATGGGCATCTCCATAGCCCGTTGATATGCCTAGTTGATGTGAAACTATCTTCTCCTTTTTGTCTTCTCCACAACCACCATTCTATTCCACATATAGTGCTATGTCCATGGCTCACGCTCATGTATTGCGTGAAAGTTGAAAGAGTTTGAGATTACTAAAGTATGAAACAATTGCTTGGCTTGTCATCGGGGTTGTGCATGATTAAATACTTTGTATGATGAAGATAGAGCAACAACTAGACTATATGATTTTGTAGCGATAACTTTCTTTAGCCATGCTATTTTGAGAAGACATGATTGCTTTGATTAGTATGCTTGAAGTATTATTACTTTTATGTCAATATGAACTTTTGTCTTGAATCTTTAGGATCTGAATATTCATACTACAATTAAGAAGATTTACATTGAAATTATGCCAAAGTATCACTCCGCATCAAAAATTCTTTTTTCTCATTTACCTACTCGAGGACGAGCAGGAATTAAGCTTGGGGATGCCTGATACGTCTCCAACGTATCTATAATTTTTTATTGCTCCATGCTACTTTATCTACTGTTTTGGACTATATTGGGCTTTATTTTCCACTTTTATATTATTTTTGGGACTAACCTATTAACCGGAGGCCCAGCCCAGAATTGTTGTTTTTTGCCTATTTCGGTGTTTCGAAGAAACAAAATATCAAACGGAGTCCAAACGGAATGAAACCTTTGGGAACGTGATTTTCTCACCGAACATGATCCAGGAGACTTGGACCCTGCTCCAAGGAACAACCAAGGCGGTCACAAGGGTGGGGGGCGCGCCCTCCCCCCTGGGCACGCCCCGCTACCTCGTGGGCCCCCTGTTGCTCCACCGACGTACTCCTTCCTCCTATATATACCTACGTACCCCCGACAGATCAAATACGGAGCCAAAAACATAATTCCACCGCCGCAACCTACTGTATCCATGAGATCCCGTCTTGGGGCCTGTTCCGGAGCTCCGCCGAAGGGGGCATCCACCATGGAGGGCTTCTACATCACCACCATAGCCTCTCCGATGAAGTGTGAGTAGTTTACCTCAGACCTTCGGGTCTATAGTTAGTAGCTAGATGGCTTCTTCTCTCTTTTTGGAACTCAATACAATGCTCTCCCCCTCTCTTGTCGAGATCTATTCGATGTAATCTTCTTTTTGCGGTGTGTTTGTTGAGACCGATGAATTGTGGGTTTATTGTCGGATTTCAGGTTCCGGCAGACCCTCTACATTCGAACACTGGGGTGCGCGCGGAGATTTCGCCCACTACCTACCTGCACCTCACCGCCTCGCTATGATCTAAGCAATCGAAGGAACAACACAAGAGACATAGAGTTTATACTAGTTTCGGCCACCATTGTGTTGTAATAGCCTAATCTAGTTTGTGGTGTGGTGGATTGCCTCTTGGGCTGATGATGAACAATACAAGGAAGAACAGCCTCGCGAGGGTCTGTTCTTGGCTGGTGCGATGAACTGCTAGGGGGAGTTCAGTAGCTCCTTCTACTGGTTTCCTGGTGATGATCGGATGCCTCTACCTTGTGGTGGCTAATCCTATTTATAGGCAAAGGCCCTGGGCCTCTTCCCAAATATTGAGCGGGAAGGGCACCAACAATTGGCCATTTTGAAGGGGAACATCTAGTACACTTATCCTAACTAAAGTTGGTCCTCGCCTGTCAAAGGCTCTGACGATGACGCCTTCCTGGGCTCCACCATGACCTCCTTCCTGCCGTTGCGACGGTCTTGGTCTTGTTGCACCAAAATGGATGCCTTTGCTTGATGCTCCCGCCTGCGCTTGCTCCCTTTGCACCAAAGAGGAAAGGAGGACACTGCGCGGGCTGGCGCCCGCCTGGCGCCCTTGGTCGTCATGGCTTGCGTCATGGGCACCTCGTGAGGTACCCCGCCTTGATCTCTCCGCCTCCTCGCGAGCCAGCCTGACGAGGCCGTGCCTGAGGAGGCTCTCTATCGTCCACCCCGCGAGGCTTGGCCCCTCGCGAGGGTCTTGAGCTTGTGCTGATGAAGATGGGCCATGCTGGGCCGCCCCTTGAGCCACACCGCAGGCCGCAGGCAGGCCGCAGGCAGGCAAGTCTGGGGACCCCCGTTCCTAGAATGCCGACAGTAGCCCCCGGGCCCAAGGCGCGCCCGGACTTGGCTGAGCAGAGAAGCAAAAGGGCAAGTGCAAAGCGCCGCGGGCCCTAACAGCCTGTGGCCTCGGGCGCCGCGTGGCGGTTGGTTGGACGTGGGTGCCTTAGCAACTGCGCGAATCGTCAAAAGATCGGCATCTGCCTAGGCTTTGCTTCCCTTGCTTCCTCAGGACATTGCCCAGATTACCTTTCTTGCGCCCTTCCTTTCTGCCTCCGAAATCTTCATATCTACTTCGACCGCGCGCCCTAGCAAGTCATGGCCCCTCGCTAGACCCCGGCTGAAGCTTGGTACTCGCCCGCCTTGGACTCGCCGAACGTGTCGGAGGCGAGCCTTGCCCGGGTGCGCCGGATGGTGGCGGCGCAAGGCATTGACGGGGCAAAGGTGTTCAAGGCCGGCCCCGCCCTTCCTGAGGGCCAAGGGAGCACCTTCTATCCGCTCTTTGTAAGCGCCCTTGCTGCCGGCCTGGTGCCTCCCTTTTCTGAGTTTTTCTTCTCTGTCCTCCGCCATTACGACCTGCAAGCTCTGAATTTCCACCCCAACTCCGTTCTTCTTCTGGCCATCTTCGCCTACTATTGTGAGGCTCACGTCGGAGTGCAGCCCTCTGTGGCCTTGCTGCGCCACTACTTCTCCCTCTGTACCTCTTGTTGTCCTATCTCCGCGTGCGCGAGCTTTGTCGCTTATGGCGGCTCCAACGCCATCTTGAAGCCCGGGAAGAGGATTGAGGGCTTCAGGAGTAAGTGGGTCATGGTAGATGCTGGGCGCATCCACCGTCAGCTGATTTTGCCCATGGAGCAGCCTACGAGCTCTGATGACTGGTCTCGCACAGAGCTCGTGGACCCCCGCGCGAAGCCGGTGTTGGAGAAGATGGACGCGGATCTGAGGCCGGGCAACATGGCGGCGGCGAAGCTGACTGGTACGTCGCTCTTGAGGGAGTTCCTGGAGCACCAGGTGGCCCCGCTTCGTAAGTAATCGCTTCCGCTGTAGAGGCCCCGCCCGAGCCCCGCAGCCTTGGCCGACGAAGATCTGGCCGCGGTCCTCCAATCTTTAGTCAGGGGATACGTGGCGAGGCTGGAGGGTGCCCCTGTGCCCTTGTTCCCTCGAGATGATTGGGAGAAGGTGGTGGACTCCATGCCCGTCTTCAATGGGGATGGGCCAGGGCCCATGGAGGTTCCCGAGGACCCAGCGACCCTGGCGACGGTGAACGTGTCCTCCGGCGACTCCAGCGAGGAGGAAGAAGAGGAGCGGGAAGGAAGGCCTAACTCCGAGGCTACCGACGGGGAGTCGAGAGTGCCTCTCCCCCGGCGCAGGTCCCCCGCTCTCCGCCTCTTGCCGAGCGACAACGATGATGACGACGAGCGGGGCGGCGAGAGCTTGCCCCCGATCTTGAAGAAGGCCAGGACTGGGCTGGTCCCCCGTGGGTCTGCCCCGGCTCCGAGGCAATCCGTAGGCACGCCTCCTTCTCCCGAGCCTCTCGAGGCTGATCCCTGCAGCCGGCTCTCAGGCTTCAAGTATGGCCGGAGGTTGCTCGAGCTCGCGAGCGATGACCAGTAAGTGCTTGATTCTTATTTTATTCCTTGCTTTGTTGCTGAGGCTTGACGTCTGTATCTCTTTGCTAGGCTGGTGCCTGCGGCGAAGAAGCTTAAGAGGGCTCCTGAGGTTCCGCCTGGGGCAGCGCCTCTACCCATGAAAGGAGGTGATCGCAAGGCACGGGCCTCTCCTGCCCGATCGTCCTCGCGAGGCCTGGTGGAGCTAGCTGGGGCGAGCTCAGCCCCCATGACCCAAGCGACTCCTGAGGTATCCTTGCCTAACACCACTGCCACCGCTGTTGGGGCGCAGCAGGTCCTGCCTCAGGATACTATGGTTACGCTGCCGTCCTCCCCTCCTACTCCACCAACTGTTGTCTCTCCGACTCCTCCCACTGTCCTGGATCATGCTCTTGAAGATGTCACCCTTGGCCTTGGCCCTACGACTGAGGCCGAGGCGCGTGTCCTGTCTTCTGCAGCGCTGACGTGGGTCCTTACCCACGTCTACCTTCGCGATCCCAACGTCGACCTCGACAGCCTGCTGGAGCCAGCGACCAGCGAGCTTGCCGCTGCCGCTGCTGAGGCCGTGAAGGGTCATGCGGAGGCTCTGCTATCGAAGTTCTGGGCCTTCAGCACCAAGCCGAAGCGAGGCGTTGCCGGTCCTGCGGCTTCACGAGGCAAACCCGCTCCGCGCAGCTTTGCTGCCAACAAATGACTCTGTCGTGGCTCCTGTCCTGCTTTCAGCTCCTGCAACATGCACCATGCCTCGAGGAGGCGTTTAAACTTGTGTTTGGTGTCGTGATAACAGTTATGGATTGTAATATTTTCTTTTGAATTCCTTGAGATTTGCGCTCTTCCTACTTGCTTATGTTCTACGCGGGCAGAGCCCGGCCCCGCACATACCTCAGCCGCCGTTAGCCCCGACCAGAAACCAGGACGGGACCAAGGAGTCAGGGGCTACGTGACAAGTTAGGCTCCTGAGTCGCGATGCTCAGGAGTCCCCCTTGGCGCACGAACAGCAAGTAGGGAGGTGAGATGTGTGGGTGAATCTACCATTCTACGTCTGGAGAGCCCGGCCCCGCGCATACCTCAACCGCCGTTAGCCTTTCGGAACTAAGGAGTGAGGGGCTACGTGACCAGTTAGGCTCCTGAGTCGCGATGCTCAGGAGTCCCCCTTGACGCTCAAACGGCCTTCGTACCTTGGCTCCACTCGGGGAGAGACGCGCGATGAACCAGGCCCGAGGGGCCTGGCTGGGTGGCGTACGTCTAGGCGTGACCCAGGCGCAGCCCCCGTGCCCAGCCCCCTCGCGTGGCACTCCCGAGGGGAGGCGTTGCGATGAGGCCGTACACTGAGCTCTGGGCTCCCTGAGGTTGATGCGGCCGGGGGCCACCCTCAGTTGTTTATCACCAGCACGGAGCATAGCGCTTCCGTATGTGTACGGGCATAGCCGCTCCTCGGCAGTGTCGTCAGCCAGCACGGAGCATGGTGCTTCCACTGGTGCGTGGGAGGGGGCTCCCCTCCGGGAGGATCCCCCGGGGCGTGTACAACCCCGCCCTGACACGTGGCCGGCACAGTAGGGCATGAGGAGGTGTATCTGGGCACCCGTGAGCCAGCGCGGGACTCATGGGGCCCTACCTCAAGGCGGGTTGCACCTAGCATTGGGCCTTAACTTGTAATGTGTTCCTGCAAATTTGGATAGATGCCGATGCTCTACATCCTCGGGTCCCAGCCCTCGAGCGGGTCTCATCCGTCGCTGGTTTGCCAGGTCGCGATGTCGTGGACAAAGCCAGAGGGTGAGGGCTAGAGAGCCAGTAGGAGCCCTGAGTCGCGATGCTCAGGTACCCCCCCCCCCTTAACGCGCAAGCTTGATTAGATGCCGACGCTCTATGTTCTCGGGTC
>NC_041389.1:385154472-385208056 GCF_002162155.2 Triticum dicoccoides | reverse complement strand
GGCCCTCGAGCGGGTCTCAGTCGTCGCTGGTTTGCCAGGTCGCGATGCCATGGAAAAAGCCAGAGGCTAAGGGCTGGAGAGCCAGTAGGAGCCCTGAGTTGTGATGCTCAGGTACCCCCCCCCCTTTAACGTGCAAGCGGCCAACATGAAGGAAAAAGAGGTGCCGCGGACAGGCATCAAATAACAAGCATGATGGGTCGAATGCATGGCCCGAAAATAAACGCACGAGGGGTACATGCCGCTGGGTCTGGCCTGAGCGGCTTGGGGACGATGCAGCCCGAGGGGTGCCCCCAACAAAGTAAGCTAGGAACATAAAGTAAAAAGGGGATACATGACGTGGGGACGGACCCACGCGGCCTGGGAATAATGCAGCCCTGGGGGCGCTCCCAGCTAGAAATGAAACTTGAAAGATGTCACCTGATAGTGTTGACGATGAAGTGGTATTGAAGTAGCGGACGTCGTGGGCTGCGAAAGCCGGTCTTCACGGGCCCCCACGCCCAGGAGCCTCGGGAGGTTCCGGAGGCGCTGGTGGCTCCTCACGAACCGTCTCCATCTCTGCCAGGACTGCGGAACGCCTGGCCTCCTGAGCCTCCAGGATGCTTCCCATGAGGCGCTGGCGTGCAGCAGCCGCGTTCGGCAAGCCGTAGGGCATGCAAACGTAGCTGTGGGGTGGGCCTTTGCAGTGCCCCACGCGTGAGGGCCAGAAGCGCTCCTGAGAGGCGGCTCGGTTGAGCCCTGGGATGTCGATGCAGACACGCAGCCCACCATACTCGCCTGGATGGGGAGCTACGACGGGTAAGCGGCGGCTGCCACTCATGACTCTTGACTCCTGCAACTCCTGCGTGATCTGATTGACGAACTCCTGAGGGTTTGGCCCTCCTTGCCTTGCTTCTTCCTAAGGGAAACGTGTTTTGAAACGTGCCTCCAAGTGGTGCCCAAGCGCCTCCCTTGTGACCTTAGCAAGGTCGGTGGCCCTCCAGGAGGGAGCCCCCGAGCCCTGCTTGAGGAGGGCGCCGGGCGCACCTTCCTATGTGACAGAAGGAGGTGTCCCCTGAGTAGGCGCAGACCCTGAAGGGCCTGCCTCCTGAGGGGTCGGGCCTGGCGATGTCTTCTTCTTCTTGGGAGCGGTCTCGGGGAGCCTCCCACTCCCGCGATCTGGGTCTTCAAGTGATGCAGCCTGAAAAGCTCGTTCCAGGGAGCACACTGCGTCTCTTTCTTCACAAGGCACCATGATGACTCCACCGCTTCCTGGCATCTTGTGGACGTTGTAGCCGTGATGAGTCACGGCCATGAACTTGGTGAGAGCTGGGTAGCCGAGGATGGCGTTGCACGGCAGGCGAATGTGGGCGACGTTGAAGTCGATGAGCTCAGTGCGGTAGTTGTTGCGTGCCCCGAAGGTGACAGGGAGGCGGACCTGCCCAATCGGAACCGTGGAGCCATTGGTGACTCCGGAGAAAGGCTTGGTTGGCTGAAGCTGATCGTAAGGCACTTGCAGATTATTGAATGTCTCTACGGACAGGACGTTGAGCCCTCCCCCGCCATCGATGAGGGTCCTGGCGACTTGAACGTTGCTGATGACTGGGGAGCAAAGCATTGGGAGGACTCCGACCGTGGCCGCGCACTTGAGCTGATCCGCTGAGCTGAACATGATGGCGCACGCCGACCACCTGAGGGGCGCGTGGCTTCAAGCTTGGGGAGGACTGCATTCACTTCACGGGCGAACTACTTGAAGATGCGTTGAGAGGCTGGGGCTTGAGCTCCGCCCAGGATGCAGGCGATCGCGCGCGCCTCCTGGAAGCCCCCAGCCCCCTCGTCCTGATGATGGTCCTCGTTTCTCCTTGGCTGCGGCGGCAGTGGACGGAGGCCTGCGTTTCCTTGCGGACGATCCTCGCGAGGCTGATCCCTCCAGTCTCCCTCACGAGGCTGATCCTGCCAGCGATCCTCACGAGGTCGGTCGCGCCACCCTTGGCGAGGGCTGCGGTCTTCCCAGCGTCCTGTGTTCCTTCCTCCTCCTCGGCCATAGCCTCGATCGTTGCGGTCGGGGCGTCGGCCGATCCTTCCTTCTCGCACGGCTCGGAGCTCTTGGCATTCGTTGGTGTTGTGGGTGTGGAGGTTGTGGTACAGCCGCGAGCACGGCAGCCCCCTTGCGCTTCACGTCCTTGGCCTTGGAAGACTCAGGCTGATCTCTGCCCCGCTTGGTGTCTGGTTCTGCCGCGAGCACGGCAGCCCCCTTGCGCTTCACGTCCTTGGCCTTGGATTTCTTCTCTTCTAGGTCTGCGGCTGGCAGCTCGAGGAGGGAAAGGCGCCCTTCCTCAGCCCTGGCGCACTTGGTCGCCAAGTTGAACAGCTCCAAGGAAGTGCACAGATCTTCATGCATCGCCAGCTCCTCCTTCATCTTGACGTCACACACACTATCGGAGAAGGCTGAGATGATGGCCTCCTCGGTCACCTTGGGAATCTTGAGGCGTGCGTTGTTGAAGCGCTGTATATACTTTTGCAGGGTCTCCCCTGGTTGCTGCTTGATGTGGCGCATGTCGCTCACGGCAGGTGGCCGGTCGCGATTACCTTGGAAGTTGGCGATGAAACGGGTGCGCATCTTGTCCCAGGAGGAGATCGTGCCTGGAGCCAGGTTCAGGAGCCAGGTGCGGGCCCCGTCCTTGAGCGCCATGGGAAACCAGTTCGCCATGACCTTCTCCTCCCCGTTGGCGGCTTCGATGCCCAGCTCGTAGAGCTGGAGGAACTCCGCAGGGTCGGTCGTGCCGTCGTAGCGAGGAGGCAGGTCTGGCTTGAACTTGTAGGGCCACGCGACGCTGCGCAGCTCGGTGGTGAAGGCGCAGCAGCCTGCTATGGCCACGGAAGGCCTCTGGTGACGAGGAGCTTGGTCTTGCGGGCCCCCATGCGCTGCAGCTGGGAGCAGCGCGGGGTCTTGGCAGGCTGGAACAGGAGCGTGGTCGCGACGGGCCAGAGCAGGGAGCACTCGGGCAGCTTCTTGGGGACGAGGGACCTCTTGGCAGCTCCACTCTTGCTGCGCTCGCGCCAGACGGAGTGGGTTCCATCCAGGGGCCACGCGCCTTGGGGCCAGGGCGCCTTCTTGAGGGGGAGGCATCTGAGGCGCCCCCGGAGCTTCATTGCCCGCGCAGGGCGGGGCGCGATGCAGCAAGAAGGACGGCGCGGGGGAGCCCCCTGCGGCACGGACGAGCTCAGCGACGCGGTCGAGCCACTCTTCGTAGACGTCGTCAACTGGGCAGTAGTGCAGGAGCTCGTTTGCCGCGATGAGCACAGCTCGAGCCTCCATGGCCGCGCGGGTGCGAGGGACCAAGAACCAGCTGGGCCGAGTGAGGGCGTAGCAGTGCGGCCATCTCGCCTCATGGACAGATGCTGGGACGATGCTTGCTGCTCGTTCCCAGCCGGGCCGGTGGCGGCGTTGACGGCAGGTGACGGGGAACGGCGGGGGTGGCCACCGACGAGGTCCGTCTGGGCGACGCGGGCCCGACGAGCGTCTGACATGGATGCGATGGTCGGTGAAGAACAGGGCGGCGGAAGACGAATTCCGGCGCACCCCTATCTGGCGCACCAAATGTCGGATTTCAGGTTCTGGCAGACCCTCTAGATTCGAACACTGGGGTGCGCGCGGAGATTTTGCCCACTACCTACCTGCACCTCACCGCCTCGCTATGATCTAAGCAATCAAAGGAACAACACAAGAGACACAGAGTTTACACTAGTTCGGGCCACCATTGTGGTGTAATACCCTACTCTAGTTTGTGGTGTGGTGGATTGCCTCTTGGGCTGATGATGAACAATACAAGGAAGAACAACCTCGCGAGGGTCTGTTCTTGGCTGGTGCGATGAACTGCTAGGGGGAGTTCAGTCGCTCCTTCTACTAGTTTCCTGGTGATGATCGGATGCCTCTACCTTGTGGTGGCTAGTCCTATTTATAGGCAAAGGCCCTGGGCCTCTTCCCAAATATTGAGCAGGAAGGGCGCCAAAAATTGGCCATTTTGAAGGGGAACATGTAGTACAGTTATCCTGACTAAAGTTGGTCCTCGCCTCTCAAAGGCTCTGACGATGACGCCTTCCTGGGCTCCACCATGACCTCCTTCCTACCGTTGCGACAGTCTTGGTCTTGTTGCACCGAATTGGATGCCTTTGCTTGATGCTCTCGCGTGCGCTTGCTCCCTTTGCACCAAAGAGGAAAGGAGGACAGTGCGCAGGCTGGCGCCCGCCTGGCGCCCTTGGTCGTCATGGCTTGCATCATGGGCACCTCGTGAGGTACCCCGCCTTGATCTCTTCGCCTCCTCGCGAGCCAGCCTGACGAGGCCGTGCCTGAGGAGGCTCCCTGTCGTCCACACCGTGAGGCTTGGCCCCTCGCAAGGGTCTTGAGCTTGAGCTGATGAAGATGGGCCGTGCTGGGCCGTCCCTTGAGCCACGCCGCAGGCCGCAGGCAGGCAAGTCTAGGGACCCCTGTTCCCAGAACACCGACATTTATGATCCAGCTTATCTATGAATAATATTTGAATCTTCTCTGAATTCTTTTATGTATTATTGAGTTACCTTTGCAAGTCTCTTCGAATTATTTGTTTGGTTTGGCCAACTAGATTGGTAGTTCTTGCAATGGGAGAAGTGCTTAGCTTTGGGTTCAATCTTGTGGTGTCCTTTCCCAGTGACAGTAGGGGCAGCAAGGCATGTATTGTATTGTTGCCATCGAGGATAACAAGATGGGGTTTTTATCATATTGCATGAATTTATCCCTCTACATCATGTCATCTTGCTTAAGGCGTTACTCTGTTTTTAACTTAATACTCTAGATGCATGCTGGATAGTGGTCGATGAGTGGAGTAATAGTAGTAGATGCAGAATCGTTTCAGTTTACTTGTCTCGGACGTGATGCCTATACACATGATCATACCTAGATAACGTCATAATTATTCACTTTTCTATCAATTTCTCAACAGTAATTTGTTCACCCACCGTAGAATACTTATGCTCTTGAAAGAAGCCACTAGTGAAACCTATGGCCCCCGGGTCTATTCTCATCATATCAATCTCCATTACTTTCATACTTGCTTTGTTTTTACTTTTCCTTTTACTTTTCACTTTGCATCTTTATATAAAAAATACCAAAAATATTATTTGTCATCTCTATCAGATCTCACCCTCATAAGTGACCGTGAAGGGATTGACAACCCCTAATCGCGTTGGTTGCGAGTAGCTATCGTTTTGTGCAGGTATGAGGGTCTCATGCGTGATCTCCTACTGGATTGATACCTTGGTTCTCAAAAACTGAGGGAAATACTTACGCTACTTTACTGCATCATCCTCTCCTCTTCGGGGAAATCCAACGCAGTGCTCAAGACGTAGCAGGGGGTGGTGGCCTGGTGGTGGTGGGGCCTCGCCGAACAAAGAAAACTCGACGCGGGTGGGGCGGGGGTGGGGCTGGGGATGGCGGAGGAACACAAGTGGTGGGGGCGGTTCATGGGAGGGTGGGGGTCGGGCCGGTGTTTCGGTCGGTGGCCCATGCGGTGCTCTATAGGGGAAGAATCAGAGACGAGGAAGAAGAAGGGTTAGGAGACATAGGATCTTCATCCAACCACCTGAAATGGTCGACTGACCCAAATGATGAAAGTCACGCGACTTGCATGCAGACATGCCTTTATATTCAACACCATCATTGTAGCTGCTTAGCACTGCTCCTCAATCCATCAAGCTAAACAATGTGCTACTCATAATTCCAAACTTGGTGCTTAAATACGAATTGGATATGATGTTGATATTACTAAAACAGTTAACATTTAATTGGTCAGCTAATGTTCCTACTTTACTTTCGGAAAGCACGTGCAACACATATAGAGATGCATCAGGTAGTTGCATTCTTAATGCGCTCTAGTTCATCATGTGTGGGGCTGTGGGCACTGCGCAACGAACATTTTAGTATCCAAAATTTGCTTGCTCTTCTTTAGCATGTTCCTCTTCTATTCTTCTTTAATAAGTACTCTCTCCGTTCCTAAATACAAGTCTTTGTATAGATTCCACCATATACTACATATGGAGCAAAATGAGGGAATCAACACTCTAAAATGTATATGTATACATCTGTATGTGATCCATAGTGGAAATCTCTACAAATACTTATATTTTGGAATAGAGGGAGTATGATAGTAGTACAGTATGTTCCTTGTAGTGAAGAGGAGCAGAGTAATTTGCAGTGTAGAGGTATATTCGATTGGTTGTGATGGACACTTTCAACTCTTCGGGCCTCTTTGATTCATAGGATTTTGTAAACATGGGAATAGGAGTTGTAGTGGCCTGCCCACTTGAATCCTATAAGATTAGCAAGGAAATGCGGGGAGTTGTCTCGCTTTTGAGAGTTACACTGATATTAACAGTACTGCACCTTCATTTGAAGAGAGCTGGTATCCAAAGCCTTTCTAGCCGTACAGTATATTATGAACCTATCATCTGCCAACTATCCTTACTTCTGGAGCCTATTTTTTGTGTACTTGTGCCAGATTATATTAATGCACGCACCATATTACAGCACACATGGGCTCTCTCATCACAATCTAGTGATAGCACACAAGGGTTTACAGGGAGCCCCTATATTAGAATATCCTCTGCATTAAAAGAAAATCTCACTACTATTTATGTTTTTATGCTTCTCAGATATTTTATGTAATCACAATGAATATCAGAATCCGGGCATTAGAAGAATATTGTGGAACACTGCAAGGACTAACAAAATTTGCACCAAGGCATTGAGTGCCATTCCGGATGCAATGAAACTCATGCGCTCCCCACCTGCAGATTCTTGTTCAGAATATGGTCCCAATGACTATTCTGACCTCAAGGAGGCGAAGGCAGATGGCCTGTCCTATTCACCCATCAAGGTGCCTGTTCTAATTTGGCAAAGTTTTATAGATTGCGCGTATCTTGCATAAGGTGTCTTGCATTTCTTCTACTTTGTTGCACCACCATCTACTTAGTTTACTCATCATAAATGTCAAGATGCCATGCCCATCCATTATCAATACATATTCCATACGTCATCATACCATGTTTTTCCACTCAAATGTTGTTCTTGTGCATCAGACATCCAAAAGGAAGAGGGTGATTGCCGAACCTGATGGAGCACCAGCAAAGTCCTTGAAAAATGTGCTGGTGCCGGAGAAATCAGACAACACCCCACTTATATCGGCTCTACAACCAGTGACACAAAACGTAGGACCGACTCCAGGAGACTGTACCCATACTTCATTAGCCACACCACTAGCCCCACCACATAGGACCTGCACTCCCGCAAAAGGTATGCCGATTTCAGTTGCCATAGCACCGGCCGTACCACAGAAAAATCCCACTCCAGCAAAAAGTACAACCAATCCACCGGCCCTATCCCTACTACAGAGACGGTCAATTCCTGCAGATTGGAACCCCATTCCTGTTATTCCCAGTTTAAAAGACAATGCTTTTAATGTTGTTAGGGACTACACACATATATTCCCATCATGTGAAGATTATAGTGAAGACAAACACCATTTCACATCTTCCTGTCCCACTTACGTGTAAGTGCTATTATTCATGGTGATTATTTTACCGTTTTTTGCTGATTGAACACATCAATGATTTACATTACATTGTTGTAAGTAGGCGAGGGTCAATCTGGATAGTCATGACAAGCAAAGCTTGCTTGTGCTTTTCAAGGAAGCATTGCGGCAGTATCGGTGTTACCTGAGGAAATCACACTTTGATGGCAAGTCTATAAATGAATTTCCAGTGAAGTCTCCCGTGCTAAATTTAGAAGAAATTGAATGGAAAAACCTTGTTATGCACTATTCTCTTTCCCAGGATGAGGTACTATCTATGATATCACATGAAAATTTGAACTTCTACTTTTCCACATGTGCCTTACAGAACTCTTTTGCAGGAAATCTGCTCGAAGAAGAATTCCAGTTTGAAAAGGGTGACAGAATATAGCAAATATGTTGCACGCTGATTTGCTCTTGTTAGTACTTGTTGTCATGTATCGTACTTGCATTCATACATGGTTCATTATGTGACAGCAGTATGCATGATAGCTTGCTTATCAATTGTTCGCTCCAAATAATCTGTATTAATGGTTACATTAGTGTAGAATACATCCAATGCCAATGAAAAAATTTAGCTCTGTATTGTTCTTGTAAGTACCTGCTGTCCTTTATCAATGTACTTATATTGACAGCTAGTTGTTCATGTACCATCACTCTGCAACTTATTTTCATTTGCCCTCCATTTTCTACACATCAGATCTATATTTACTCTTACCATAAGGTTGGATAATACCAATGGTACTGAAGAAGTTTAGCTCTGCATTGCACTTGGTTGTACCTTTTACCTGTATTGTTGTACTTACATTTATAGCTACTTGGTTATGTAGCATCACTCTTCATCTTATCTTAAATATTCTCCATTTTTTGTTATATTATCACATCTATATTTACTCTTAACAAAATGTAGAATAAAAATGCTTATGAAGAAGATTCTGTGGTAAACTTCTTGAATTGCCCCCCCCCCCCATCAGCATGGACAAGGGCTTTATCGAACCGCTCTTCACCACTAATGTAAGTTTGTCCTTCTCAATCCTACAAACTTTGTTGTGTATATTTGGTTAGGCATGGCTGCAACAGCTATTTATTTTTGGTTTTTGCATCAAATTGCATGTTTAAAGTTTATTATGTAGTTCATAAACAAAAGTTTTTCCTTCAATTTAAGTTTTCAGTTGTACAACCAAGTTCCTTCTTCATACCATGTAAATTTAACTATACATCACAAGTCATCTTCTTGTGTACTGCATGTATGCTTCTGTTCTTGATCCGTAATCTAGTGGTATGGTGAACCTACCCACAACAACACAATGTCATATTCTGCAATGTCTTAACTATGTACAATTTCATATCATTCTACTATTATTTAAACTATCTCTTTATTTGCCAATCTGAAATGGGATAAATTGATAGCATACTAACCATTGATACTTATGAGTTCTTGATCTGTAATCCAGTGGTGTTGTGAAGCTGCGAACTCCTTCACAATGTCATTTCCTGCCATGTCTTAACCTGAACAATACCATATTGTGTTAATGCTATTTTAAACTATGTCACTTTATTCGTAAATAAGAAATGTGATGAATTGTCAGCACTGATACTTATCTGTGCAAAGCCTGTCGTCTATTTGTTTGTTTCTCTTTTAGAGTGAGGAGGATATAAGCATCAAGCAAGCGTAGTCTCATCAGCTTGCTCAGCTGCTTGTGCTGCAGCTCCTGAGCGTGGCTAACCTTTCTTGAACTCTATTGGAGTGCTGTCGGTTTTGTATATTATTTTGTCGGCATGTTTATTGGCACTGGTGGCGATCTTTGATGCCTAGTGTATGTAATATGTTGTCTGCTTGTGCTTTATTATCATAGTGGCGAACTTTGATGCCTAGTGGATGTAATATGCCGTAATTTATTTATTGTATAGTCTAGATTTTTTCTTATTCTCGAGGGTGCAGTTATTTTACTATATATATATCATGTCTTCGCTCCATGAAAAGTAAACCGGCCAAACTGTAAAATTATGGTACATAATAGGGCCGTCATCACTATGTATGGGTCGCATCATGGCACAGTCATCTTGGTCCGTTAACATGCATAAATGTAAATTGGCCCACTAGTAGTTTCGGGCCTTTAATAGGCTGAGTAAACCATCGGCCCTATTTTCGCAAGAAAATTCAATGGGCGTTTAGGATGCTCAAAAGTAGGCTGGGCCTGAAACGTGCCAAACAGCTCACGGGCCGATAGCAGGCCGAAGTAGACCCCGGCCCATGATTGTGCCAATCACATCATGGGCCGTTAACCGGCCAAAATTGTCTCTGTCCTTGTTTGGCGCAATCAGATTATCGGCTGTGAGTAGGCCGGATGCAAATCTGGCCATTGTTAGGCCCAACTATACGACAGGCTTTTAACAAGCCCAAATAAATATCGGGCCGAAATGTTAAACGGGCCTTTAACAGGCCAAAACTAATATCAGGCTGTATTGCTAAATGGGCCTTTAGCAAACAGAAATCCTAACCGGGCCTCAAGTGGGCCCAAAAGCACAGGGTCCAGTTGACGGGCCGAATCTGATATGGGTCACAATTTAGCCCAAAGGCTCTTAAAGGGCCGGATCTTATATGGGTCGTATTATGGCCCAAAACATGGTAAACTATTAATGGGTCGAATCTCATATGGGACCTTATTAGGCCCAAAACATGACAGGGTGTTAATGGATCGGATCAAATATGGGCCGACATTTGGTGCAAATCATGGCAGCCTGTTAGCGGGTCGGCCCACTAGTGTCTTCAAAATCTTGCGGGCCTTTAGCTGGGCCGGCCCATTATGGTCTGCAAAATCTTGTGGGCCCTTAGCTGGGCCGGTCCATTATGGTCTGCAAAGTATTGTGGACCTTTAGCTGGGCCGGCTCATAATGGTCTGCAAAATTTTGTGGGCCTTTAGTTGGGCTGGCCCATTATGGTCTGCAAAAATTAGTGGGTCTTTAGTTGGGCCGGCCCATTTAATATTTATGGGCCACTTTTGGCCCGGTCCACATGTCAACATATCATAGGCGCATCTCGCCCATTAGATGAGTGAAATCTGTGCCAACGCCGAGCTGACACGTGGTTTCGTTGGCCAATGAGAATTTTACTCATGGAAAATTGCCATTGGTCATAGCTGTTAGCGGGTTATCGGATCCAAAACCGGACCCGATAGCATAACGGCGACCCATTACAGTGGATGCCACATGTCGGTCACCCTTGACGAAAGCACTTATATGACGTGCCATTTATCATCATGGAAGTGGACACTTCCATGATGATAATTTTGGTATTGTCATGGAACACTTCTACGACAGCAAAGGTATGACTATCTTGATTCTGTCGTAAAATTGTCATGGATGTATATGCATGGCAGAAAATGTGACCTACTGTGACAAACACGTATCATCACGGACGTGTATTTTTTGTAGTGAAACATTATTATCATATTCTTCCAAGCAAGTGCCAAAAAGATTTTCAAGATCATAAGAGACATCATTGCCTTCCCAATCATAATCATCACAACAAGTAGTAGGCATCACAAAATGATACTCAATATCATCATCCTCCATCAACATATTTGATTCACTTTCATGAGGCACAATTGTGATAGGAGCAATATTACTTGGGAGAGTTACCTTTTTACCTCTACTTTTTCTTCTTTTCTTTTTCTTCTTCACCACCTTACGTGTGGGTTTAATCAACTTTTTCGAGCTTCTCGTTGAAGATATTGATTGGATAGGAAGCAACTCCTCATTACCTGATTCATCATAAGAAACACTAGGAGGGTACTGGGAAATATTTCCCTTTTAATTAGTGTTCTCTTCATATCCTATTTGTTTTCTTGTATTTATGTAATTGGGCAATGTAAGGATTTTCAATGCAATTTACCGCACAAAACATATAAATTTCCTCTCAATCAAAATCAAGAAACCTATTGAGATTAAATTTTGGAATACCCTTAGTTATACGTTTCATTTCTTCATACCCCAAAAGAATACTAAGCTCTTTATGATGCTCAAGGGTAATCAAGTTATCACAATTTTTGGACTCGATTTGATCATGAAACAAATAGCATTGGAGATATAAATGACCACGTTCATTGCAAAGTTCACAAGGATGGCGAAAAAAATTAAACCTTTTAGCACAATCATCGAGCCTCTCTTGCAACTTTTTCATTTCTAAATATTTTTGCTTCTTACAAAATCTATCTTCCCTTTCTGGTGTGTGTGCACTCCCAATTTACTCCGCAAAAATTGACATTCTTATAGGAGAAATCATTATCATGAACAATGCAATCATCATTAACATCATGAAAGAATTTATACTAGCAATATTGCATTCATGCCCATCATCCAACGTTTTGTGCCATAAATTTTGTTGAATTCTTTTTATAGCAATTGAGCATAATTATCGGAATCCTTATTCTCAATATAAACATTATAAAGATAACGAACAATATGAGGTAACCCAATCTCCATTTTTTAGCTTTCTTTTTATAAACCAAACTAGTGATAAAACATGAAACTAAAAGATTCAAATGCAAGATCTCAAGATATACCTTCAAGCACTCACCTCCCCGGCAATGGCGACAAAAAGAGCTTGATGTCTACTATGCAACTTTATTCTTGTAGACTCGTGTTGGGCCTCCAAGCGTAGAGTTTTGTAGGACAGTAGGATTTTTTCCCTCAAGTGGATGACTTAAGGTTTATGAAAGTGCAACTTTCCCTGTGTGGTATTGGTAATAATTAACAACATATAGCTCATTGAACTAATGCCATTTCAGGATAAATATTTCAGGAAAGTTCAATGATTGGCATGGCATGGAATTGGATTGTGGACCCCTCAAAATGCTAAGGACAAAAATTGGCTCAAGCTCTAAAGTCCAAGACTCTACATTTTCTATTTTAGTGATCCAAGATCACATTGAGTCTATAGGAAAGCCAATACTATTAAAAGGGGATGAGGTGTTGCTTAATGGCTTGCTTGCTCAAAATGCTTAGTCATATGCTCCAAGGCCCTCAACCACTTTCTCATATCCACATATGTCCCAAACCAAAAGTCAAACTCGGCCCCACCGATTTGGTCCATCTGGCGCCACCGAGTTCATTTGACATAGCCACTACTAGAAACCCTAGTCATTTCGGTCTCACCGATAGGGATCTCGGTCTCACCGAGATGAGGTTGCAAACTCTCTGTTTCCCTTCGTAACATTTTGGTCTAACCGAGATGAGCAATAGGTCCCACCGAGTCTACAATGCAAACTCTCTGTTTCCCTTTTGTAACGCTTCGGTCCCACCGAGATGAGCGAATCGGTGCCATAGAGTTTGCCTGACAAACTCTCTGGTTAGCTTATTACCAAAGTCAGTCCAGCCGAGTTTGTGCAATCGGTCAAGCCAAGATTATGTTATGCCCTAAACCTAATGATATCGGTCCCACCGAGTTGACATGTCGGTCCCATCGAAAATGCCTAACAGTCGCATTATGTACTGAATTGGTCCGACCGAGTTTTCTGATTCGGTCCCACCGAGTTTGGTATATTTTGTAACGGTTAGATTTTGTGTGGAGGCTATATATACCCATCCACCCTCTCCTCATTCGTGAGGGAAGCCATTAGAACGTGCCTACACTTCCACTACTCATTTACTTAGAGAGAGCCACCTACTCATGTGTTGAGACCAAGATATTCCAATCCAACCATATGAATCTTGATCTCTAGCCTTCCCCAAGTTGCCTTCCACTCAAGTTGCTTTCCACCAAATCCAATCCTATGAGAGTGAGTTGAGTGTTGGGGAGACTATCATTTGAAGCACAAGAGCAAGGACTTCATCATCAATGCACCATCTATTACCTTTTGGAGAGTGGTGTCTCCTAGATTGGTTAGGTGTCACTTGGGAGCCTCCGACAAGATTGTGGAGTTAAAAGGAGTTTTTAAGGGCAAGGAGATTGCCTACTTCATGAAGATCTACCCTAGTGAGGTAAGTCCTTCATGAGCGATGGCCATGGTGGGATAGACAAGGTTGATTCTTCGTGGACCCTTCGTGGGTGGAGCCCTCCGTGGACTCGCGCAACTGTTACCCTTCATGGGTTGAAGTCTCCATCAACATGGATGTACGATAGCACCACCTATCGGAACCACGCCAAAAACATACGTGTCTTCTATTGTGTTTGCACCCTCCAAACCCATCCCTTTACGTTCTTGCAAGTTGCATGCTTTACTTTCCGCTGCTTATATACTCTTGCATGCTTGCTTGAATTGTGTTAAGATTGCTTGACTTGTGCTAAGTTGTTAAAATCTGCCAAGAACTAAAATTGGGAAAAGGTTAAGTTTTATTTGGTCAAGTAGTCTAATCACCCCCCCCCCCTCTAGACATACTTTTGATCCTAAACTTAGTATCAGAGCTTTGGTCTCCATTTGCCTTGATTTCCATAGCTTTTGGTGTTGATAGCCTTGGTTTCACAACCTACGAGAGTATGGTGTCTAGCGAGGGAACCGTAGTGGTCCTTACTTTGGTACTAATTTTGCTAGTTGGAAGCATAAGATGAAAATGCATATTCTTGGACATAACCCCATCGTTTGGGCTATTGTGTGTATTGGCTTGCAAGGTGAATTCTTCTATGGGAGAGAACCGAACTGTGAAGCTACCGCGGAAGAGTTGAAGATGCTGCAATACAACGCTCAAGCTTGTGATATAATCTTCAACGGATTGTTCCCCGAAGAATTCAAACAAATCAGCCGCCTTGAGAATGCAAAGGAAATTTGGGATACTTTGATCTCATCCGTCAAGGAATCTAAATTGGATGTGCTTCAAACTGAAATTGACAAGTTCAAAATGAAGGATGGTGAAGGTGTCGCTGAAATGTACTCTAGGCTTGCTCTCATCACAAATGAGATTGCCGGCTTAGGAAGTGAAGAGATGACCGATAAATTCATCATCAAGAAGATTCTAAGAGCCTTTGATGGAAAATATGATACCGTGTGCACATTGATCCAAATGATGCCCAATTACAAAGATCTCAAGCCAACGGAAGTCATTGGAAGAATTGTTGCTCATGAGATGTCACTCAAGGATAAGGAAGAGCTTCACAACAAGTCAAGTGGTGCTTACAAAGCCTCGTGTGATGCTCCTACATCATCAAGTGAGAAACAAACCTTCAATGAGGAATTGAGCCTAATGGTGAAAAACTTTAACAAGTTCTACAAGAGTAGAAGCAAGGAAAGAAGCTCCAAGTCAAGGTCCTACAATGACAAAAGATCTTCGAGTCGTGAACGTAATTGCTACAATTGTGGAAGACCCGGACACTACTCCAATGAGTGTACGACTCCTTACAAAAGGAGAGAAGATTCACCTAAAAGAAGAAGTAGAAGAGAAGAATCACCACCAATTGAGAGAAGGAGTAGAGATGATCGTTATGAACGAAGAACATCCCGGAGAAGCAAAGATTCGGAAAGGAAGGAAAAATCATCAAAGAGTTACACAAAGCGAAGACATCAAGCTCATGTTGGTGAATGGGTATCCGGCTCCGACTCCGACCATCACTCCGAGAGAAGCTATCACTCTGACTCCGAATATACTCAAGATGAAGGTGTTGCCGGTCAAGCACTTGTGTCAACCAACTCCTACGACATATTTGACTCACCAAATGAAGGAATTGGAAAATGCTTCATGGTTAAAGGCCCAAAGGTATCACACCCCGAGTATATTGATTTCAATAGTGATGAAGATGAATTGTTAGGTGATGATGATTTACTTGTTGACAACTCTAGTGATGAATACTATGATAAAACTTCAATTAATCATGCTAATCAAGATAAAACGAATGACGATGATAAGGAGAAGATTGAGCGTATAACTAAAGAACTAAACACTCTTAAGTTAGCTCATGAAACTACCTTGGAAGATCATCGAGGACTTTTAAAGACTCATGAGAAGTTACGCTTTGAAAAGCTCAACCTTGAGAAAGAACATGAGTTCTTAAAGGCAATCAATGATGATCTTCGCAAGAAAAGTTCTTCTTACATTGCCAAGAATTTACTCTAATCTGAAGGAAATATGCCCTAGAGGCAATAATAAAGTTATTATTTATTTCCTCATATCATGATAAATGTTTATTATTCATGCTAGAATTGTATTAACCGGAAACATGATACATGTGTGAATACATAGACAAACATAAATGTCACTAGTATGCCTCTACTTGACTAGCTCATTAATCAAAGATGGTTATGCTTCCTAACCATAGACATGTGTTATCATTTTATAAACGGGATCACATCATTAGGAGAATGATGTGATTGACATGACCCATTCCGTTAGCCTAGCACTTGATCGTTTAATATGTTGCTATTGCTTTCTTCATGACTTATACATGTTCCTGTAACTATGAGATTATGCAACTCCCGTTTACCGGAGGAACACTTTGTGTGCTACCAAATGTCACAATGGAACTGGGTGATTATAAAGGAGCTCTACAGGTGTCTCCAAAGGTACATGTTGGGTTGGCGTATTTCGAGATTAGGTTTTGTCACTCCGATTGTCGGAGAGGTATCTCTGGGCCCTCTCGGTAATGCACATAACTATAAGCCTTGCAAGCAATGTAGCTAATGAGTTAGTTACGGAATGATGCATTATGTAACGAGTAAAGAGACTTGCCGGTAACGAGATTGAACTAGGTATTAGATACCGACGATCGAATCTCGGGCAAGTAACATGCCGATGACAAAGGGAACAACGTATGTTGTTATGCGGTTTGACCGATAAAGATCTTCGTAGAATATGTGGGAGACAATATGAGCATCCAGGTTCCGCTATTGGTTATTGACCGAGAATGTTTCTAGGTCATGTCTACATAGTTCTCGAACCCCTAGGGTCCGCACGCTTAACGTTACGATGACAGTTTTATTATGAGTTTATATGTTTTTATGTACCGAAGGTTGTTCGGAGTCCCAGATGTGATCACGGACATGACGAGGAGTCTCGAAACGGTAGAGACATAAATATTGATATATTGGAAGCCTATATTTGGATATCGGAATCGTTCCAGGAGAAACCGGGATTTTTCCGGAGTACCGGGGGGTTACCGAAACCCCCCGAGGGTTATTGGGCCTACATGGTCCATGAGGGATAAGAGGAGGGCCGGCCAGGGCAGGCCGTGCACCCCCTCCCCCCCTAGTCCGAATAGGACAAGGAAGGGGGGGCGGCGCCCCCCTTTCCTCTTTCCCCTCCCCCCTTTCCTTCTCCACCAAGGCAAGAGGGGTGAGTCCTACTCCCGGTGGGAGTAGGACTCCTCCAGGCGCACCCCTAGGGGGCCGGCCGCACCTCCCCCCTCCCTCCTTTATATATGGGGGCAGGGGGGCACCTCTAGACACACAAGTTGATCATTGTGATCGTTCCTTAGCCGTGTGCGGTGCCCCCCTCCACCATATTCCACCTTGGTCATATCGTTGCGGTGCTTAGGCGAAGCCCTGCGTCGGTAGAACATCATCATCGTCACCACGCCGTCGTGCTGACGGAACTCATCCCCGACACCCTGCTGGATCGGAGTCCGGGGATCGTCATCGAGCTGAACGTGTGCTGAACTCGGAGGTGCCGTACGTTCGGTGCTTGGATCGGTCGGATCGTGAAGACGTACGACTACATCAACCGCGTTGTCATAACGCTTCCGCTTATGGTCTATGAGGGTACGTGGACAACACTCTCCCCTCTCATTGCTATGCATCACCATGATCTTGCGTGTGCGTAGGAAACTTTTTGAAATTACTACGTTCCCCAACAGTGGCATCCGAGCCAGGTTTTATGCGTTGATGTTATATGCACGAGTAGAACACAAGTGAGTTGTGGGCGATACAAGTCATACTGCTTACCAGCATGTCATACTTTGGTTCAGCGGTATTGTTGGATGAAGCGGCCCGGACCGACATTACGCGTACGCTTACGCGAGACTAGTTTTACCGCCGTGCTTTGCACACAGGTGAGTAGCGGGTGTCTGTTTCTCCAACTTTAGTTGAACCGAGTGTGGCTACACCCGGTCCTTGCAAAGGTTAAAACAGCGCTAACTTGACGAACTATCATTGTGGTTTTGATGCGTAGGTAAGAACGGTTCTTGCTCAGCCTGTAGCAGCCACGTAAAATTTGCAACAACAAAGTAGAGGACGTCTAACTTGTTTTTGTAGGGCATGTTGTGATGTGATATGGTCAAGACGTGATGCTATATTTTATTGTATGAGATGATCATGTTTTGTAACCGAAGTTATCGGCAACTGGCAGGAGCCATATGGTTGTCGCTTTATTGTATGAAATGCAAACGCCCTGTAATTGCTTTACTTTATCACTAAGCGGTAGCGATAGTCGTAGAAGCAATAGATGGCGTAACGACGACGATGCCACGATGGAGATCAAGGTGTCGCGCCGGTGACAATGGTGATCATGACAGTGCTTCGGAGATGGAGATCACAAGCACAAGATGATGATCGCCATATCATATCACTTATATTGATTGCATGTGATGTTTATCCTTTATGCATCTTATCTTGCTTTGATTGACGGTAGCATTTTAAGATGATCTCTCACTAAAAATTATCAAGAAGTGTTCTCCCTGAGTATGCACCATTGCGAAAGTTCTTCGTGCTGAGACACCACGTGATGATCGGGTGTGATAGGCTCTACGTTCAAATACAACGGGTGCAAAACAGTTGCACACGCGGAATACTCAGGTTAAACTTGACGAGCCTAGCATATAACAGATATGGCCTCGGAACACGGAGACCGAAAGGTCGAACGTGAATTATATAGTAGATATGATCAACATAGTGATGTTCACTATTGAAACTACTCCATCTCACGTGATGATCGGACATGGTTTAGTTGATTTGGGTCACGTGGTCACTTAGATGACTAGAGAGATGTCTGTCTAAGTGGGAGTTCTTAAGTAATATGATTAATTGAACTTAAATTTATCATGAACTTAGTACCTGATAGTATTTTGCTTGTCTATGTTTGTTGTAGATAGATGGCTCGTGTTGTTGTTCCATTGAATTTTAATGTGTTCCTTGAGAAAGCAAAGTTGAAAGATGATGGTAGCAATTACACGGACTGGGTCCGTAACCGGAGGATTATCCTCATTGTTGCACAGAAGAATTACGTCCTGGAAGCACCGCTGGGTGCCAGGCCTGCTGCAGATGCAACTGACGACGTTAAGAATGTCTAGCAGAGCAAAGCTGATGACTACTCGATAGTTCAGTATGCCATGCTTTACGGCTTAGAATCGGGTCTTCAACGACGTTTTGAACGTCATGGAGCATATGAGATGTTCCAGGAGTTGAAGTTAATATTTCAAGCAAATGCCATATTGAGAGATATGAAGTCTCCAATAAGTTCTATAGCTGCAAGATGGAGGAGAATAGTTCTGTCAGTGAACACATACTCAAAATGGCTGGGTATAATAATCACTTGATTCAACTGGGAGTTAATCTTCCTGATGATAGTGTCATTGACAGAATTCTTCAATCACTGCCACCAAGCTACAAGAGCTTCGTGATGAACTATAATATGCAAGGGATGGACAAGACTATTCCCGAGCTCTTCGCAATGCTAAAAGCAGCGGAGGTAGAAATCAAGAAGGAGCATCAAGTGTTGATGGTCAACAAGACCACCAGTTTCAAGAAAAAGGGCAAAGAGAAGAAGAAGGGGAACTTCAAGAAGAACAGCAAACAAGTTGCTGCTCAAGAGAAGAAACCCAAGTCTGGACCTAAGCCTGAGACTGAGTGCTTCTACTGCAAGCAGACTGGACACTGGAAGCGGAACTGCCCCAAGTATTTGGCGGATAAGAAGGATGGCAAAGTAAACAAAGGTATATGTGATATACATATTATTGATGTGTACCTTACTAATACTCGCAGTAGTACTTGGGTATTTGATACTTGTTCTGTTACTAATATTTGCAACTCGAAACAGGGACTACGGATTAAGCGAAGATTGGCTAAGGACGAGGTGACGATGCGCATGGGAAATGGTTCCAAAGTCGATGTGATCGCAGTCGACACGCTACCTGTACATCTACCATCGGGATTAGTTTTAGACCTGAATAATTGTTATTTGGTGCCAGCATTGAGCATGAACATTATATCTGGATCTTGTTCGACGCGAGACGGTTATTCATTTAAATCAGAGAATAATGGTTGTTCTATTTATATGAGTAATATCTTTTATGGTCATGCACCCTTGAAGAGTGGTCTATTTTTATTGAACCTCGATAGTAGTGATACACATATTCATAGTGTTGAAACCAAAAGATGCAGAGTTGATAATGATAGTGCAACTTATTTGGGGCTGCCGTTTAGGTCATATCAGTATAAAGCGCATGAAGAAACTCCATATTGATGGACTTTTGGAATCACTTGATTATGAATCACTTGGTATTTGCAAACCGTGCCTCATGGGCAAGATGACTAAAACGCTGTTCTCCAGAACTATGGAGCGAGTAACTGATTTGTTGGAAATCATACATACTGATGTTTGTGGTCCAATGAATATTGAGGCTCGTGGCGGGTATCGTTATTTTCTCACCTTCACAGATGATTTGAGCAGATATGGGTATATCTACTTAATGAAACACAAGTCTGAAACATTTGAAAAGTTCAAGGAATTTCAGAGTGAAGTGGAAAATCATCGTAATAAGAAAATAAAATTTCTAAGATCTGATCGTGGAGGAGAATATTTGAGTTACGAGTTTGGTTTACATTTGAAACAATGCGGAATAGTTTCGCAACTCACGCCACCCGGAACACCACAACGAAATGGTGTGTCCGAACGTCGTAATCGTACTTTACTAGATATGGTGCGATCTATGATGTCTCTTACTGATATACCGCTATCGTTTTGGTGTTATGCTTTAGAGACGGCCACATTCACGTTAAATAGGGCACCATCAAAATCCGTTAAGACGACACCTCATGAACTATGGTTTGGCAAGAAACCAAAGTTGCCGTTTCTTAACTTTTGGGGCTGCGACGCTTATCTGAAGAAACTTCAACCAGATAAGCTCAAACCCAAATCGGAGAAATGTGTCTTCATAGGATACCCAAAAGAGACTATTGGGTACACCTTCTATCACAGATCTGAGGGCAAGATTTTCGTTGCTAAATTTGGTTCCTTTCTAGAGAAGGAGTTTCTCTCGAAAGAAGTGAGTGGGAGGAAAGTAGAACTTGATGAGGTAACTGTACCTGCTCCCTTATTGGAAAGTAGTCCATCACAAGAACCGGTTCCTGTGACAACTACACCAATTAGTGAGGAAGCTAATGATATTGATCATGAAACTTCAGATCAAGTTTCTACTGAACCTCCTAGGTCTACCAGAGTAAGATCCGCACCAGAGTGGTATGGTAATCCTATTCTGGAAGTCATGTTACTTGACCATGGCGAACCTACGAACTATGAGGAAGCGATGATGAGCCCAGATTCCGCAAAATGGCTAGAAGCCATGAAATCTGAGTTGGGATCCATGCATGAGAACAAAGTATGGACTTTGGTTGACTTGCCCGATGATCGGCAAGCCATTGAGAATAAATGGATCTTTAAGAAGAAGACTGACGCAGATGGTAATGTAACTGTCTATAAAGCTCGACATGCTGTGAAAGGTTTTCGACAAGTTCAAGGGGTTGACTACGATGAGAATTTCTCACATATAGCGATGCTTAAGTCTATCTGAATCATGTTAGCAATTGCTGCATTTTATGATTATGAAATTTGGCAAATGGATGTCAAAACTGCATTCTTGAATGGATTTCTGGAAGAAGAGTTGTATATGATGCAACCAGAAGGTATTGTTGGTCCAAAAGGTGCTAACAAAGTGTGCAAGCTCCAGCGATCCATTTATGGACTGGTGCAAGCATCTCGGAGTTGGAATAAACACTTTGATAGTGTGATCAAAGCATATGGTTTTATACAGACTTTTGGAGAAGCCTGTATTTACAAGAAAGTGAGTGGGAGCTCTGTAGCATTTCTGATATTATATGTAGATGACATATTATTAATTGGAAATGATATAGAATTTCTGGATAGCATAAAGGGATACTTGAATAAAAGTTTTTTCTATGAAAGACCTCGGTGAAGCTGCTTACATATTGGGCATCAAGATTTATAGAGATAGATCAAGATGCTTAATTGGACTTTCACAAAGCACATACCTTGATAAAGTTTTGAAAAGGTTCAAAATGGATCAGGCAAAGAAACGGTTCTTGCCTGTATTACAAGGTGTGAAGTTGAGTCGGACTCAATGCCCGACCACAGCAGAAGATAGAGAGAAAGTGAAAAATATTCCCTATGCTTCAGCCATAGGCTCTATCATGTACGCAATGCTGTGTACCAGACCTGACGTATGCTTAGCCATAAGCTTGGCAGGAAGGTACCAAAGTAATCCAGGAGTGGATCACTGGACAGCGGTCAAGAACATCCTGAAATACCTGAAAAGGACTAAGGATATGTTTCTCATATATGGAGGTGACAAAGAGCTAGTCGTAAATGGTTACGTCGATGTAAGCTTTGACACTGATCCGGACGATTCTAAATCACAAACCGGATACGTGTTTTTATTAAACGGTGGAGCTATAAGTTGGTGCAGTTCTAAACAAAGCGTCGTGGCAAGATCTACATGTGAAGCGGAGTACATAGCTGCTTCAGAAGTAGCAAATGAAGGAGTCTGGGTGAAAGAGTTCATTTCCGATCTAGGTGTCATACCTAGTGCATTGGGACCAATGAAGATCTTCTGTGATAATAGTGGTGCAATTGCATTGGCAAAGGAATCCAGATTTCACAAAAGGACCAAGCACATCAAGAGACGCTTCAATTCCATCCGAGACCAAGTCCAGGTGGGAGACATAGAGATTTGCAAAATACATACGAATCTAAATTTTGCAGACCCGTTGACTAAGCCTCTTCCACGAGCAAAACATGATCAGCACCAAGACTCCATGGGTGTTAGAATCATTACTGTGTAATCTAGATTATTGACTCTAGTGCAAGTGGGAGACTGAAGGAAATATGCCCTAGAGGCAATAATAAAGTTATTATTTATTTCCTCATATCATGATAAATGTTTATTATTCATGCTAGAATTGTATTAACCGGAAACATGATACCTGTGTGAATACATAGACAAACATAAATGTCACTAGTATGCCTCTACTTGACTAGCTCATTAATCAAAGATGGTTATGCTTCCTAACCATAGACATGTGTTATCATTTTATTAACGGGATCACATCATTAGGAGAATGATGTGATTGACATGACCCATTCCGTTAGCCTAGCACTTGATCGTTTAATATGTTTCTATTGCTTTCTTCATGACTTATACATGTTCCTGTAACTATGAGATTATGCAACTCCCGTTTACCGGAGGAACACTTTGTGTGCTACCAAATGTCACAATGGAACTGGGTGATTATAAAGGAGCTCTACAGGTGTCTCCAAAGGTACATGTTGGGTTGGCGTATTTCGAGATTAGGTTTTGTCACTCCGATTGTCGGAGAGGTATCTCTGGGCCCTCTCGGTAATGCACATCACTATAAGCCTTGCAAGCAATGTAGCTAATGAGTTAGTTACGGAATGATGCATTATGTAACGAGTAAAGAGACTTGCCGGTAACGAGATTGAACTAGGTATTAGATACCGACGATCGAATCTCGGGCAGGTAACATGCCGATGACAAAGGGAACAACGTATGTTGTTATGCGGTTTGACCGATAAAGATCTTCGTAGAATATGTGGGAGCCAATATGAGCATCCAGGTTCCGCTATTGGTTATTGACCGATAATAGTTCTAGGTCATGTCTACATAGTTCTCGAACCCGTAGGGTCCGCACGCTTAACATTACGATGATAGTTTTATTATGAGTTTATATGTTTTGATGTACCGAAGGTTGTTCGGAGTCCCGGATGTGATCACGGACATGACGAGGAGTCTCAAAATGGTCGAGACATAAATATTGATATATTAGAAGCCTATATTTGGATATCGTAGTCGTTCCGGGAGAAACCGGGATTTTTCCGGAGTACCGGGGGGTTACCGGAACCCCCCCGGGGGTTATTGGGCCTACATGGGCCATGAGGGATAAGAGGAGGGCCGGCCAGGGCAGGCCGCGCGCCCCCTCCCCCCCTAGTCCGAATAGGACAAGGAAGGGGGGCGGCGCCCCCCTTTCCTCTTTCCCCTCCCCCCTTTCCTTCTCCACCAAGGCAAGAGGGGGGAGTCCTACTCCCGGTGGGAGTAGGACTCCTCCAGGCGCAGCCCTAGGGGGGCGGCCGCACCTCCCCCCCTCCCTCCTTTATATACGGGGGCAGGGGGGCACCTCTAGACACACAAGTTGATCATCGTGATCGTTCCTTAGCCGTGTGCGGTGCCCCCCTCCACCATATTCCACCTCGGTCATATCGTTGCGGTGCTTAGGCGAAGCCCTGCGTCAGTAGAACATCATCATCGTCACCACGCCGTCGTGCTGACGGAACTCATCCCTGACACCCTGCTGGATCGGAGTCCGGGGATCGTCATCGAGCTGAACGTGTACTGAACTCGGAGGTGTCGTACATTCAGTGCTTGGATCAGTCGGATCGTGAAGACGTACGACTACATCAACCGCGTTGTCATAACGCTTCCGCTTACGGTCTACGAGGTTACGTGGACAACACTCTCCCCTCTCGTTGCTATGCATCACCATGATCTTGCGTGTGCGTAGGAAAATTTTTGAAATTACTACGTTCCCCAACATTATCTACTTATATGCCTCAAGTAAAATCTAGCAAGAAGAGTAAGAAAGATTCTTCTTCTAGTAGTAACAATAATCATGCTAAATCCAATGTTGTTGCTTCTAGTAGTTATCTTGATTCCACTAATGATTCTCTTAGCCAAGTTACACTTGAGCAAGAAAATAGCTTATTGAAGGGAATTATAGAGAAGGGTGTCTACAAGAGCCTTGCCAGAAGTAAGCAATTTGAGGAAACTGTACGCAAGGAAGGAAGGCACCGGAAGAATCAAGGTGTTGGTTTTGAACGAAAGTTCAATGCCAATGGAGTTGAGTGGGAAGAAGATCAATACCCCAAGACGAAGTTTGTTCCCCAACAAGAGAAGTATGACCCTACTTATTTCCAAGGGACACAAGCTCAAGATGATCTTCCACCACAAGACCATAAGCAAAAAGGCAAGGACAAGCTTCAAGAGGAGATTGATGCATTTGAAGAAGCTCCCAAGGCCTTGGTCAAGTGGGTTCCCAAGACTACATCAAGTTCCACTACAACCCCAAGGATTCCCATCAAGATGATGTGGATCCCAAAGAAGAAGGACTAGAGAGTGCTTGAGGGTGACTCCGCCAATATACTTCACTCATATCATTTTGGCAAGGACAATTGCAATCTACTTCCACATCTTGCACTAGTTCAAGGAGTCACAAACCCTCTTGTTGGTAAGACAAGGGACAAGGTAACCTAATGCTTTCATGGACATCATCTTGTGTGTGCATCACTCTATGTCTATGGATATCCTTGTTTGTTCCTTGTGGGACTAACCCTTGTAGGTATTGAAAGTGCAACTCACTTCAATGGATTTCTCCAAATGATCTACAACAACATTGAGCATCCACATCTTCAACACCTACATGAAGTCATCATCGACAAAACCCAAGGTTAGTTCATCCCTCTTAAGGGGGATCTCACATCTAGGGGGAGCTTTACTCTAAAGAATTGAGCTAAAGCAACTCTAATGGTGTGAACACAACAATGCTTTATGTAAAAGTGGTAACCCCACTTGTGCTTAAACGATGAGTATGACCTATGGTCAAATGTTCTCATTTGACTCCTAAGTCAATATACTCATATATAGATGACCTAGTCATCGCCAATTGTTTGTTAGATGCTAGAATTGGTTGTGCATGCTTTGTCACATATTTCATTTGCCATTTTATTGTGTGAGCATGTCGTTTGCATATTTTACTCATTCGAGGACATCCACTTGTTGTTTTGATTGTTTGGTTTCTTTTTCTTTTGCCAAGTGGATGGACAAGAATGCCTAAGAACCTTCTCTATCTATCTATGCTTTTCTCGTCTCAAACTCTATTCATGCTACGTCACAAAGTTTGATCAAGTCAGATTTGAACCACTCTATGTGAGGAGCACTCGGAGTCCCCGATTTATCATAGACTTAAACTTCCAAAACCTCTTTGTGCATTTCGGTCTGACCGAGTCAACCATTTCGGTCAAACCGAGTTCACTAAGTTGATCTAGGTTTTCATCTTGGTGCAACCGATTTGAACACTTCGGTCACACCGAGTTGCAGCAACCGCTTGCGATTCTGCAATCTCGGTGCCACCGAGTTGTTCCACTCGGTCACACCGACAGGGTCGGGATATAAATACCCATGGGTGAGATTTTGGAAATTACTTCAAATCCTCTCAGCCCGCGCGTGTCTTGCTCTGCCTCCTCGGGTCTCCGGATCGTCTCCTCGCCACCAGCGACTTCCCGCCGTTGTATTCTACCACCGTTGACGGATTCTGCTCCATCGTCGCTGTCGTAGCGAACACACGCTGTTCTAGGGTACGTGTTTGATCCCTTGTGCTGCCTTTTTAACTCTGATTCCTAGCACAAGGACAATGCCATGATTATTGCCACAAATGAGATTGATCTATCCATCTAAATCTTCCTTAGTTCTAGATTGATTCAAAAAAATTAGGGTTAGCTCTCTGCAGAACTCATCTTGGACCGACCGAAATGTAGAAATCGGTCTCACCGATTCGGCTTAGGCCATTGCACATGCGCTTTTCGGTCTAACCGAACATTGCAAATCGGTGTGACCGAGTTCAAGATTCTGTGAAACCCTAGCAATCTTGGTGCCACCGAACTGTGACTCGGTCTGACCGAGTTCACTAGTTTAGGTTCCAAGTGTTGCTTCGGTATCACCGAGTTTGTCAATTCGGTAGCTCCGAGATCATTTCTGTAGAGAACTAAAACTAAGTTTTGGACTCAATTTGTTTTGCAAAACCTCTGTACTTTGTGATGCTCGCCTACTCTACCTCATCTATAACCTATTCACAGGGTCTGCTGATAGTTTGACTGCAAGATGTCTAACCAGAGTGATAACCAAAATAGATCTGAACAGCAAGAGCAGTTGAGTGAGGGCACTAGTCCCTCTAGCAGCTATGATGAGGGCAGCAGGAGCACACCTAGTAACTTGCCCAAGGAAGCTACTAGAGCAAGAAAGAAGGGAACTTCAGATTTAGAGGATGAAGATTATGTTGCGGTTGAGGATGACGCTACTTCAAAGAATAGAGTGGTGAAGAAGGAGTTTCGCGCTGCTGCTTCAATCAAGCCTGACATGAACAGAAAGGCACCAGCAAAAAGAGTTGCTATGTCTAAGTCCAGAGCCTCCACTCAAGAAACTTTGGGAACTGAACCTAAAGAGAGACTGTTGCAGAAGGGAAGAAGAGGAAAGAGAGGGTCAAGAAGACCACCGCAAGGATCATTGGCAAGCCCTCTATGATGAGAGATTCTGAAGAGGAAGAGGATGCTGCTCCAAAACCGAAGGCACAAAAGCTAATGGGAGATGCAATTAAGCCAGGGGCTGCTGCTAAGCCCAAACCTGCTCCCAAAGCTACTGCTCCAACCACCAAGACTGCATCCAAGAGGAGTACAAGAAGCATTCCTGCTGAGGAAAAGAACAAGGCCCCAGTGCCTGAAGTTGAAGAAGAAGAAGCTGAAGCCCAAGTGCTAAGGAAGCTCAAACCAAAGATTCCAGACCACAATGATACACATCTTGTAGAAGAGGATATGAGGATCAGGAAGGATGCAGGTCTAAGACTTTGGAGGAAGAATGACCCATATGCTGTAAGGAGGAGAACTGCTGTGGATTACAGGTTCCACACTAAGGAACAACAAGATTTCTATGAGACTATTCTACTTGACAAGAAGCCCATAGTATGTGACATGAGATGGGTTGACTGGACATACATTAGAGAAAATGAAGATCACTTCCTAGGTGTCTATGTTAGCTTCAAGGCTTGTGAAGTGGACAAGTTTGTTGGCTAGAAGCTCACTAAGTGGAATGATGAGCTGATCATGCAATTCTACTCCACTGCTCACTTCTATCCTGATGGTAGGATTGTATGGATGTCAGAAGGTACAAGGTACCAATCAACTGTTGATGAATGGGCCAAGTTGATAAATGCCCCAGCAGCTCATGAGGATGAATTGGATGTGTATGCCAAGAAGAAGAAAGACCACAACTCAATGGCAGGTATGTACAAGGAAATTCCTGATGATGCCCTGGAAACTCAGAAGTTGGGCTCAGTGAAGTTTCTGTTGTCTGGTCTGCCTACAATCAACACCATCCTGAGGCATACTTTTTTGCCCAAGTCTGGAGATCACAGAATGATAAGAGGACTTTCCATTAACTTGCTGCACATTTTTTATGTCCCTCAGAAGTTCAAAGTGATGAGTCTGATTGTGGAAACAATCAAGAGGACAGCTGCAGATCAGAAGAGTTCTTGTGGGTATACTCCACAAATTCAGGTGCTCATCAACTCAAAGATGGGCACAGACACTTACTTGTTGGACAAGGAGCACTTACCTCTCAAGCCAGATTTTGAGGATAACACAGTTGTGATGGATGAGAATGATCCTTCATTAGTACAAGCACATGAGAAGAGAGCAAAGGCAAGGGCAGAGAAAGCTGCAAAGGTACTAAGTGATGAAGAGGCATCTCAGGTGTTCTTAAAGAGTAAGCAAGATCAACTTGGATATCTGATCCAATCCACCTTGAGGATTGAGAAGGGCTTGGCCACCCTGACTAGAAATCAGGAGAGTTTGGAGAGGATCATTGCACATAAATTATATGATCTTGATGTCAAAGTAACTGAGATTCAGTCAGTGGTTGAGCAACTCCAGGAGGAAGTAGAGGAGAAGAAAGGAAAGTCTACTTTAGATGCTTTCACAAGAGTGCCAAGAGGTCAGAGGTCTACTGCAGTGCCTGTTCCAGATACTAGAGCCACTACATCAGCACCAGCAGCCACAGCTTCAGTGCCACCTCCAGCAGCCACTCCACCAGCTCCATCTACTTCAATAGAAGCTTTCGTCCTTGGAGTCATCTCTACACCACCTCATGAAGACCAAGCCTGAGAGACGCATAGCACTATGCATATTTTTAAATTTTTGGTAACTTGTTGCCAAAAGGGGATAAATATGTATAGATCATAGTCTTCGAGAGAGAGAGAGAGAGAGTATGTTGTTTTTGTCTCTCTTTGCACTTTATTTTCTTGATACTTTTTGTGTGTTTGGTTGATACATTATGTCTTTTGTGAGATAATTGGATGATCATGTGTTTGATCATATGCTACCTTAATGTGTGCTTGAATGATATTATCTCTTATATCCATTTATGATCATTCACTTTGCTTGGTGATGAGTGCATGTTTTCAATTGTTATCATTTTGAGCGCTCCACCAAGATGTATGTGACATGGAAGAGTGACCCAAGATCCTAACACATTGTGCATTTGCAGTCCAAAGAAAATTTTAAATAATGCACAAATTTAGGGGGAGCTCTTAATTATCACATACTTCTCAAAGCGATGATGTATTTCAATCTTGTTATCATTTGTCGAAGCTTTGATCTATATGTTGTCATCAATTACCAAAAAGGGGGGATTGAAAGTGTAACTATCCCTGGGTGGTTTTGGTAATGATTAACAACATATAGCTCATTGAACTAATGCCATTTCAAGATAAATATTTCAGGAAAGTTAAATGATTGGCATGGCATGGAATTGGATTGTGGACCCCTCAAAATGCTAAGGACAAAAGATTGGCTCAAGCTCTAAAGTCCAAGACTCTACATTTTCTATTTTAGTGATCCAAAATCACATTGAGTTTATAGGAAAGCCAATACTATTAAAAGGGGATGAGGTGTTGCTTAATGGCTTGTTTGCTCAAAATGCTTAGTGATATGCTCCAAGGCCCTCAACCACTTTCTCATATCCACATATGTCCCAAAAAAAAGTCAAACTCGGCCCCACCGATTTGATCCATCCAGCGCCACTGAGTCCATTTGACATAGACACTGCCAGAAACCCTAGTCATTTCGGTCTCACCGATAGGGATCTCGGTCTCACCGAGATGGGGTTGCAAACTTCTGTTTCCCTTCGTAACATTTCGGTCTAACCGAGATGAGTGATCGGTCCCACAGAGTCTGCAATGCAAACCCTCTTTCCCTTTCGTAACGCTTCGGTCCCACTGAGACTAGCAAATCGGTCCCACCGAGTTTGCCTGACCAACTCTCTGGTTAGCTTATTACCAAAGTCGGTCCAACTGAGTTTGTGTATCGTTCAAGCCGACATTAGGTTATGCCCTAACCCTAATGATATCGGTCCCACCAAGTCGACATGTCGGTCCCATCAAAATTGCCTAATAGCCGCATTATGTACTGAATCGGTCCAACTGAGTTTTCTGATTCGGTCCCACCGAGTTTGGTATATTGCATGTAACGGTTAGATTTTGTGTGGAGGCTATATATACCCCTCCACCCTCTCCTCATTCGTGAGGGAAGCCATCAGAATGTGCCTACACATCCACTACTCATTTTCTGAGAGAGAGTCACCTACTCATGTGTTGAGACCAAGATATTCCAATCCAACCATATGAATCTTGATCTCTAGCCTTCCCCAAGTTGCTTTCCACTCAAATCAACTTTCCACCAAATCCAATCCTATGAGAGTGAGTTGAGTGTTGGGGAGACTATCATTTGAAGCACAACAGCAAGGAGTTCACCATCAACACACCATCCATTACCTTTTGGAGAGTGGTGTCTCCTAGATTGGTTAGGTGTCACTTGGGAGCCTCCGACAAGATTGTGGAGTTGAACCAAGGAGTTTGTAAGGGCAAGGAGATCGCCTACTTCGTGAAGATCTACCCTAGTGAGGCAAGTCCTTCATGGCCTATGGCCATGGTGAGATAGTCAAGGTTGCTTCTTCGTGGACCCTTTGTGGGTGGAGCCCTTCGTGGACTCGCACAACCGTTACCCTTCTTGGGTTGAAGCCTCCATCAACGTGGATGTACGATAGCACCACCTATCGGAACCACGCCAAAAACATCTATGTCTTCTATTGTGATTGCACTCTCCAAACCCATCCCTTTACATTCTTGCAAGTTGCATGCTTTACTTTCCGCTGCTTATATACTCTTGCATGCTTGCTTGAATTGTGTTAAGATTGCTTGACTTGTGCTAAGTTGTTAAAATCTTCCAAGAACTAAAATTGGGAAAAGCTTAAGTTTTATTTGGTCAAGTGGTCTAATCACCCCCCCCCCCTCCAGACATACTTTCAATCCTACAGTTTATCAATCTGTAGGAGGTGTAGGATGAAGATAGTCTCTCTCAAGGAACCCTGCAATCAAATACGTATAAGAAATCTCTTGTGTCCCCAACACACCCAATACACTGGAAAATTGTATAGGTGCACTAGTTCGGCGAAGAGATGGTGATAAAAGTGTAGTATGGATAGTAGATATGAGTTTTTGTAGTGTGAACAATAAAAAACAGCAAGGTAGTAAATAGTAAAACGGAGCACAAACGGTATTGCAATGATGGAAAATGAGGCCTAGGGTGCATACTTTCACTAGTGCAATCTACCAACAATGCTAACACTGTTGGATCATATGATTATCCCTCAAAGTGCAATAAAGAATCACTCCTGAGTTCCTATTAGCAGAGAACAAAAGATAGAAATTGTTTGTGGGGTAAGAAAGCACCTCAAAGCTATTCTTTCCGATCAATCTATCCTAGAGTTCGTACTAAAATAACACAAAGCTATTCTTTCCTATCAATCTAACCAAGAGTTCGTACTAAAATAACACCATATGACACACATCAACCAACTCTAATGTCACCTACATACTCCAACGTCACCACAAGTATCCATGAGTTAATTCTACGATATGCATCAAACAACTTCATGATCATAATATTCAATCCACACAAAGAACTACAAGGAGACCCCAAAGTTTCTATCGGAGAAAAGATAATAAAAACATGCATCAACCCCAATGCATAGATTACCCCAATGTCACCTCGGGAATCCGCAAGTTGAGTGCCATAACATACATCAAGTGAATCAATATGATACCCCGTTGCACCTCAAGTATTCATACTACAAGACATACATCATGTGTTTTCAGATCTGAACATTCAATCCGACAAGACAAATCTTCAAAGGGTAAAGATTCAATTCATCACAACAAGAGTAGAGAGGGGAGAAACATCATATGATCCATCTATGTTAACAAAGCCCATGATATATCAAGATCGTGACATCTCAAGATCACAAGAGACGGAGAGAGAGATTAAACACATAGCTACTGGTACAGACCCTCAACCCCGAGGGTAGACTACTCTCTTCTCATCGTGGTGGCCACCGGGATGATGAAGATGCCCACCGGTGATGGTCTCCTCCTCCGGCAGGGAGCCAGAACGGGCTCCCGATTGTTTTACGGTGGCTACAGAGGCTTGCAGTGGCGAAACTTCCGATCTAGGTTCTTCCCGAGGGTTTTTGGAATATCTGAGAATTTATAGGGCGAAGAGGGGGTGCAGGAGGCCACAGAGGTGGGCACAACCCACCTGGGCGCACTTGGGGGCCCAGGCGCACCCTCGTGGGTTTTGCCCCCTTCAGGGAACACCCCAGGTGCTGCTCTGGCCCATTGGTAGTCTTCTGGTCCATAAAAAATCCACAAAAAGTTTCATGGTGTTTGGAGAACTTTCATTTCTGCACAAAAAACAACACCATGGTAGTTCTGCTGAAAACAGCGTTAGCCCGGGTTAGTTCCATGAAAATCATACCAAAACCATATAAAATTATTATAAACATGGCATGAATACTTCATAATAGATACCTTGGAGACGTATCAATGATGCAGCACAACTACGGTAGGTATTTCCCTTAGTGATGAGACCAAGGTTATCGAACTAGTAGGAGAACCACGCAACACTATGTAAACGGTACCTCCACACAAAGACCAAATACTTGCAACCAACGTGAAAGAGGGGTTGTCAATCCCACCCGGGTAAAAAGATAGATAAAATTGTAGTAGATTGGATAAATAGATCTCGCGGGAACGCGAGATAAAATAAATAATAAAAAAATGCAGCAAGGTATTTTTGGGTTTTTGGATTAATATATTTGAAAAAAAGCGAATAAAAATAGATCTCGTAGGCAAATATGATAAAGAAGAGACCTGGGGGCCATAGATTTCACTAGTGGCTTCTCTCGAGAAAAATAGCATACGACGGGTAAACAAATTACTGTTGGGCAATTGATAGAACTTCAAATAATTATGATGATATCCAGGCAATGATCATTATATAGGCATCAGTCCAAGATTAGTAGACCGACTCCTGCCTGCATCTACTACTATTACTCCAAACATCAACCGTTATCCAACATGCATCTAGTGTATAAAGTTCATGGAAAACTGAGTAATGCAATAAGAACGATGACATGATGTAGAAAAGATCTATTCATGTAGGAATAGACCCCATCTTGTTATCCTTAATAGCAACAATACATAAGTGTCATTTCCCCTTCTGTCACTGGGATTGAGCACCGTAAGATCGAACCCATCACAAAGCACCTCTTCCCATGGCAAGAAAAATATATCCAGTCAGGCAAACTAAACCAAAGATTCGAAGAAGAAATATGATACATCTCCAACATATCTATAATTTTTTATTGTTCCATGCTATTATGTTATCTGTTATGGATGTTTTATATGCATTATTATGCTATTTTATATTATTTTGGGACTAACCTATTAACCTAGAGCCTAGTGTCAGTTCCTGTTTTTTCCTTGTTTTTGAGTTTTGCAGAAAAAGAATACCAAACGGAATCCAAATGGAATAAAACCTTAGCGATGATTTTTCCTGGACCAGAAGACAACCAGGAGACTTGGAGATGAAGTCAGAGGAGCCACGAGGCGGCCACAAGAATGGAGGGTGCGC
This sequence comes from Triticum dicoccoides, assembly GCF_002162155.2. Taxonomy (NCBI): domain Eukaryota; kingdom Viridiplantae; phylum Streptophyta; class Magnoliopsida; order Poales; family Poaceae; genus Triticum; species Triticum dicoccoides. Next base: position 385,174,451 of record NC_041389.1, on the reverse strand, counting down.
TCAGGGGGTAGGGTGCGCCCCCACCCTTGTGGGCCCCTTGTGCACCTCCTGACCTAATTCTTTCGCCTATATATTCCCATATATCCCCAAACCTCCAGAGGCATCCACGAAAAACACTTCTCCGCCACCACAACCTTCTGTACCCGTGATATCCCATCTAGGGACCTTTTCCGTCACCCTGCTGGAGGGGGATTCAATCACGGAGGGCTTCTACATCAACTCTATTTCCCTTCCGATGAAGCGTGAGTAGATTACCAGAGACCTGTGGGTCATAGCTAGTAGCTAGATGGCTTCTTTTCACTCTTTGATCCTCAATACCATGTTCTCCTCGATGTTCTTTGAGATCTATTCAATGTAATACTTTTTGCGGTGTGTTTGCCGAGATCCGATGAATTGTGGATTCATGATCAGCTTATCTATGAATATTATTTGAATCTTCTCTGAATTATTTTATGCATGATTTGATATCTTTGTAATTCTCTTTGAACTATCAGTTTGGTTTGATCAGCGAGATTGGTTTTTCTTGCAATGAGAGAAGTGCTTAGCTTTGGGTTCAATCTTGCGGTGTCCTTTCCCAGTGACAGTAGGGGCAGCAAGGCACGTATTGTATTGTTGCCATCAAGGAAAAAAGATGGGGTTTTCATCATATTGCTTGAGTTAATTCCTCTACATCATGTCAGCTTACTTAATGCATTAATCTATTCTTCATGAACTTTATACTCTAGATGCAGGCAGGACTTGTCAATGTGTGGAGTAATAATAGTAGATGCAGAATAGTTTCGGTCTACTTGACACGGACGTGATGCCTATATTCATGATCATTGCCTTAGATATCGTCATAACTTTGCACTTTTCTATCAATTACTCGGCAGTAATTTGTTCACCCACCGTATTATTTGCTATCTTGAGAGAAGCCACTAGTGAAACTTATGGCCCCCGGGTCTATTTTCCATCATATAAGTTTCCAAACTACAATATTTGTCTCCGATCTACTATTTCTGCAATCTTTTACTTTCCGATCTATAAACCAAAAATACCAAAAATATTTACTTTATCCTTTATCAATCTCTATCAGATCTCACTTTTGCAAGTAACCGTGAAGGGATTGACAACCCCTTTATCGCGTTGGGTGCAAGTTGTTTGATTGTTTGTGCAGGTATTCGGTGGTTTGTGTGTTTTCTCCTACTGGATTGATACCTTAGTTCTCAAACTGACAGAAATACTTATCTCTACTTTGCTGCATCACCCTTTCCTCTTCAAGGGAAAAACCAACGCAAGCTCAAGAAGTAGCAAAATACGAGGCTATAAGTAATCATGCATATAAGATATCAAAACTCAAATAACTTTCATGGGTAAAAAAGAACTGATCATAAACTCAAAGCTCATCGGATCCCAACAAACACACCGCAAAAAGAGTTACATCAAATAGATCTCCAACAAACCATTGTATTGAGAATCAAAAGAGAGAGAGGAAGCCATCTAGCTACTAACTATGGACCCGTAGGTCTACAATGAACTACTCACGCATCATCCGAAAGGCACCAATGAGGATGATGATTCCCTCTGTGATAGTGTCTAGATTGGATCTGGTGTTTGTGGGACTTGCGGTGGCTGGAATTGTGTTTTGTCGACTCCCCTAGGGTTTTTGGATTTTCGAGGTATTTATAGAGCAAAGAAGCGGTGCGGGAGGCGGCCGAGGTGGGCACAACCCACCAGGGCGCGCCTGGGGCCAGGCGCGCCCAGCTGGGTTGTGCTCCCCTCGGAGCCCCCCTCTGGTACTTCCTTGGCCCAACTTGTGTCTTCTGGTCCAGAAAAAATCTCCAAAAAGTTTCGCTACGTTTGGACTCCGTTTGGTATTTATTTTCTGCGAAGTAAAAAACAGCAACTGGCACTGGGCACTATATCAATAGGTTAGTTCAAAAAATGATATAAAGTTGCTATAAAATGATTGTAAAACATCCAAGAATGATAATATAACAGCATGGAACAATCAAAAATTATATATACGTTCGAGACGTATCAGCATCCCCAAGCTTAATTCATGCTCGTCCTCGAGTAGGTAAATGATAAAAACAGAATTTTTGATGTTGAATGATTCCTATCATGTTCACCACATATTTATTTTTTCTTTTGTAGCATGGACATTTGGACATCTATATGAATCAAAGCAATAGTCTAGTTCTGACACAAAAACTTCAGTACTCAAACATATCAACAAGCAACCATGTCTTTCAAAATATCAACACTAAAGCAAGTTATCCCTAGCCCATTATGCTCAATCGTTGATCCATTCATGAAACGCACTCGCATATCAGCTACACCAATGATCAAGTACGATCATAGTGCCCCTTAGTTGGTGCTTTATAAGAGAAGATGGAGGCTCAAAAATAAAAATTGCATAAAGTAAAAAAAGGCCATTAGCAAAGGGAAGTAGGGATTTGTAGAGGTACGAGAGCTCAAACCGAAAAAGATAGAGATAAAACATTTTGGGTGGCATGCCTTTCCTATCAACGAAAACGATCGAGTAATTCCCAATACTTTCCATGCTAGATATATCATAGGTGGTTCCTGCTACCTCTTGAGCTTTCTTTGGTTTTCCCTTCAACAGGAAAGGGTGATGCAGCAAAGTAGCGTAAGTATTTCCCTCGGTTTTGAGAACCAAGGTATCAATCCAGTACGAGACAACGCACAAGTCACTTTATACCAGCACAAACAATCAACAAGTTGCACCCAACGCGATAAAGGGGTTATCAATCCCTTCACGGTCACTTGCAAAAGTGAGATCTGATAGAGATAGATAAATGGTAAAGTAAACATTTTTGGTATTTTTGGTTTATAGATCGAAAAGTAAAGATTGCAAAATAGTAGATCAGAAACTTAGCAAGTTGTAAACAAGATTAAATAATATGTAAAAGAGATTCAATATAATGGAAAAGAGACACGGGGGCCATAGGTTTCACTAGTGGCTTCTATCAAGATAGCAAATTTTACGGTGGGTGAACAAATTACTGCCGAACAATTGATAGAAAAGTGCATAGTTATGATGACATCTAAGGCAATGATCATGAACATAGGCATCACGTCCATGTCAAGTAGACCGACTCCTGCATGCATCTACTACTATTACTCCACACATCGACCGCTATCTAGCATGCATGTAGAGTATTATGTTCATAAAGAACAAAGTAATGCATTAAGCAAGATGACATGATGTAGAGAAATTAACTGAATCAATGTGATGAAAACCCCATCTTTTTATCCTCGATGGCAACAATACAATGTGTGCCTTGCTGTCCCTACTGTCACTGGGAAAGGACACCGCAAGATTGAGCCCAAAGCTAATCACTTCTCCCATTGCAAGAAAAATCAATCTAGTAAGCCAAACTAAACCGATAATTCTAAGAGACTTGCAAAGATATCAAATCATGCATATAAGAATTTAGAGAAGAACCAAATAATATTCATAGATAATCTTGATCATAAATCCACAATTCATCGGATCTCGACAAACACACCACAAAAGAGTATTACATAGGATAGATATCCAAGAACATCGAGGGGAACATGGTATTGAGAATCAAAGAGAGAGAAGTAGCCATCTAGCTAATAACTATGGACCCAAAGGTCTGTGGTAAACTACTCACGCTTCATCGGAGAGGTAATGGTGTTGATGTAGGAGCCCTCCGTGATCGAATCCCCCTCCGGCAGGACGCCGGAAAAGGCCCCTAGATGGGATCTCATGGGTACAGAAGGTTGTGGCGGTGGAAAAGTGGTTGCATGGCTCTCCCCGAAGTTTTTAGGGTATAAGAGTATATATAAGCGAAAGAACGAGGGCCCACGAGGGTGGGGGCGCGCCATCCTGCCTCGTAGCTTCCTCGTTGCGTTGCCGACTTCATCTCCAAGTCTTCTGGTTTGCTTTCGGTCCAAGAAAGATCATCGCGAAGGTTTCATTCCGTTTGGACTCCGTTTGGTATTCCTTTTCTATAAAACTTTAAAATAGTCAAAAAAAACAGAAACTGGCACTGGGCCTCGGTTAATAGGTTAGTCCCAAAAATAATATAAAATAGCATATAAATGCCTATTAAACATCCAAAATAGATAATATAATAGCATGGAACTATCAAAAATTATAGATACGTTGGAGACGTATCAAGCATCCCCAAGCTTAATTCCTGCTCGTCCTTGAGTAGGTAAATGATAAAAACGGAATTTTTGATGTGGAATGCCACCTAACATATTTATCCATGTAATTTTGTTTATTGTGGCATGAATGTTCAGATCCGAAAGATTCAAAACGAAAGTTTAATATTGACACAAAAACAATAATAGTTCAAGCATACTAACAAAGCAATCATGTCTTCTCACAATAACATGGCGAAAGAAAGCTATCCCTACAAAATCATATAATCTGGCTATGCTCTATCTTCATCACACAAAATATTTAAATCATGCACAACCCCGGTGACAAGCCAAGCAGTTGTTTCATACTTTTGATGTTCTCAAACTTTTTCAATCTTCACGCAATACATGAGTGTGAGCCATGGATATAGCACTATAGGTGGAATAGAATGGTGGTTGTGGAGAAGACAAAAAAGTAGAAGATAGTCTCACATCAACTAGGCATATCAATGGGCTATGGAGATTCCCATCAATAGATATCAATGTGAGTGAGTAGGGATTGCCTTGCCATGCAACGGATGCACTAGAGCTATAAGTGTATGAAAGCTCAAAATGAAACTAAGTGGGTGTGCATCCAACTCGCTTGCTCATGAAGACCTAGGGCACTTTGAGGAAGCCCATCATTGGAATATACAAGCCAAGTTCTATAATGAAAATTCCCACTAGTATATGAAAGTGTCAACATAGGAGAATCTCTATCATGAAGATCATGGTGCTACTTTGAAGCACAAGTGTGGAAAAAGGATAGTAACATTGCCCCTTCTCTCTTTTTCTCTCGTTTTTTTTATTTTGGCGTTCTCTTTTTTTGCCTCTTTTTTTCTTTTTCTTTTTTATTTTTCATCCGAAGTCTCATCCCAACTAGTGGGGGAATCATAGTCTCCATCATCCTTTCCTCACTTGGGACAATGCTCTAATAATGAAGATCATCACACTTTTATTTACTTACAACTCAAGAATTACAACTCAATGCTTAGAACAAAATATGACTCTATGTGAATGCCTCCTGCGGTGTACCGGGATGTGCAATGATTCAAGAGTGACATGTATGAAAAAATTGTGAACGGTGGCTTTGCCACAAATACGATATCAACTACATAATCATGCAAAGCAATATGACAATGATGGAGTGTGTCATAATAAACGGAACGGTGGAAAGTTGCATGGAAATATATCTCGAAAGGGTTATGGAAATGCCATGATAGGTAGGTATGGTGGCCGTTTTGAGGAAGGTAATGGTGGGTGTTATGGTACCGGCGAAGATTGCGCGGCACAAGAGAGGCTGGCAATGGTGGAAGGGAGAGGGTGCGTATAATCCATGGACTCAACATTAGTCATAAAGAACTCACTTGCTCCTAGGGGGATAGATTGGTAGGAAAAGACCGTCGCTCCTCCCTGATCGCCACTCATAAGGAAGACAATCAATAAATAAATCATGCTCCAACTTCATCACATAACGGTTCACCATACGTGCATGCTACAGGAATCACAAACTTTAACACAAGTATCTCTCAAATTCACAACTACTCTACTAGCATGACTCTAATATCACCATCTTCATATCTCAAAACAATCATAAAGAATCAAACTTCTCATAGTATTCAATGCACTTTATATGAAAGTTTTTATTATATCCATCTTGGATGCCCATCATATTAGGACTAATTTTATAACCAAAGCAAATTACCATGCTGTTCTAAAAGACTCTCAAAATAATATAAGTGAAGCATGAGAGTTCAACAATTTCTATAAAATAAAACCATCGCCATGCTCTAAAAAGATATAAGTGAAGCACTAGAGCAATATTGTCTAGCTCAAAAGATATAAGTGAAGCACACAGAGTATTCTAATAAATCATGATTCATGTGTGTCTCTCCCAAAATGTGTGTACAGCAAGGATGACTATGGTAAACTAAAAATCAAAGACTCAAATCATACAAGACGCTCCAAGAAAAACACATATCATGTGGTGAATAAATATATAGCCTCAAGTAAAGTTACCGATAGACGAAGACGAAAGAGGGGATGCCTTTCGGGGCATCCCCAAGCTTAGGCTTTTGGTTGTCCTTGAATTTTACCTTTGGGTGCCTTGGGCATCCCCAAGCTTAGGCTCTTGCCACTCCTTATTCCATAGACCATCAAGTCCTTACCCAAAACTTGAAAACTTCACAACACAAAACTTCAACAGAAAATCTCATGAGCTCCATTAGTATAAGAAAATAAATCACCACTTTAAGGTACTGTTTTGAAATCATTATTTATTTATATTGGTGTATATCTACTGTATTCCAACTTCTCCATGGTTCATACCCCCCGATACTACTCATAGATTCATCAAAATAAGCAAACAACACGTGAAAAACAGAATCTGTCAAAAACAGAACAGTATGTAGTAATATGTAACTTTAGAATACTTATGTAACTCCAAATATTCTTAAATAAATTGGTGGACGTGAGAAATTTGTCTATTAATCTTCTGCAAAAAGAATCAACTTAAAATCAATCATCTGTTAAAAATTACAATTAGTCTGGTGAACGCAAAGTTTCTGTTTTTTACAGCAAGATCACATTAACTTTCACCCAAGTCTTCCCAAAGGTTCTACTTGCCACAAACACTAACTAAAACTTAAAACCACATATAACCAGAGTCTATATTAATTATTTATTACTAAACAGGATCAAAAAGTAAATAACAAAAATAAAATTGGTTTGCCTCCCAACAAGCGCTATTGTTTAATGCCCCTAGCTAGGCATAAAAACACGAATAGATCTAGGTATTGCCATCTTTGGTATGCAATCCATAAGTGGCTCTCATAATAGATTCATAAGGCACTTTAATTTTCTTCCTAAGAAAGTGTTCCATGCCTTTCCTTAACGAAAATTGGAATCTAATGTTTCCTTCTTTCATATCAATAATTGCACCAATTGTTCTAAGGAAAGGTCTACCAAGAATAATATGACATGTAGGATTGCAATCTATACCAAGAACAATGAAATCTACGGGCACATAATTCCTATTTGCAATAATAAGAACATCATTAACCCTTCCCATAGGTTTCTTAATGGTGGAATCCGCAAGATGCAAATTTAAAGAACAATCATCAAATTCACGGAAACCTAGCAAATCACACAAAGTTTTTGGAAACGTGGAAACACTAGCACCCAAATCACACAAAGAATAGCATTCATAATATTTAATCTTAATCTTAATAGTAGGTTCCCACTCATCATAAAGTTTTCTAGGGATAGAAACTTCTAGCTCAAGTTTTTCTTCAAAATATTGCATCATAGCATCAACGATATGTTTAGTAAAAGCTTTGTTTTGATTGTAAGCACAAGGAGAATTTAACATGGATTGCAACAAGGAAATACAATCTTTTAAAGAACAATTATCATAATTAAATTCCTTAAAATCCAAAATAGTGGGTTTATTGCTACTTAAAGTTTTGACCTCTCCAATCCCACTTTTATCAATTTTTGCATCTAGATCTACAAACTCCGAATCATTGGGACGCCTTTTGAATAAAGTTGACTCATCTCCAGTCCCATCTTTATCAAGATTCGTATTGGAAAACAAGGATTTAATTGGAGTCACATCAATCACTTTTATATCTTCATCATTATTATTTAGATCCTCCGATTTAGCGGCCATCTTATTAACTAAGATGGCTTGTTTATCAGAAATTTGGCCTACTAAATTTTCAAGATGAGCAAACTGAGATTTCAAACCATAAAATTCTTTATACATGTCATCGAGCTCTTTATTCATATACTCCATAAAACTTTTTGTTCTTTAAGCTCAATTCTGAAGAAATTATTATGCTCAAATTGCAAAGACATAAAGCGTTTAACATTGTTTTCAATTTCTTCCAACCTCCTAAGGTGAGGATCAACGCTTTTTGGATGAGCCATCAAAGCAAATAGGCACACCAACACACAAGCACACAAGAAGCAAGCGAAAAGAGGCGAGCGGAAGAGGGGCGAAGGAAAAGGCAAAGGTTTTCGAAAATCATTTAGAAGTGGGGGAGAGGAAAACAAGAGGCGAATGGCGAATAATGTAATGCAAGGGAGAAGAGTTTATGATGGGTACTTGGTATGGCTTGACTTGACATAGATCTCCCCGGCAACGGCGCCAGCAACCCTTCTTGCTACCTCTTGATCTTGCGTTGGCTTTCCCTTGAAGAGGAAAGGGTGATGCAGCAAAGTAGCGTAAGTATTTCCCTCGGTTTTGAGAACCAAGGTATCAATCCAGTAGGAGTCGACGCACAAGTCACCGAATACCTGCACAGATAATCAAAAACTTGCACCCAACGCGATAAAGGGGTTGTCAATCCCTTCACGGTCACTTGCAAAAGTGAGATCTGATAGAGATAGATAAATGGTAAAGTAAATATTTTTGGTATTTTTGGTTTATAGATCAGAAAGTAAAGATTGCAAAATAGTACTCCCTCCGTCCGGAAATACTTGTCATCAAAATGGATAAAAGGGGATGTATCTAGATGTATTTAGTTCTAGATACATCTCTTTTTATCCATTTTGATGACAAGTATTTATAGACGGAGGGAGTAGATCGGAAAATTAGCAAGATGTAAACGAGATTAAATAATATGGAAAAGAGATTCAATATAATGGAAAAGACACCCGGGGGCCATATGTTTCACTAGTGGCTTCTCTCGAGATAGCAAATATTATGGTGGGTGAACAAATTACTGTCGAGCAATTGATAGAAAAGTGCATAGTTATGATGACATCTAAGGCAATGATCATGAACATAGGCATCACGTCTGTGTCAAGTAGACCGACTCCTGCCTGCATCTACTACTATTACTCCACATATCGACCTCTATCCAGCATGCATCTAGAGTATTAAGTTCATAAAGAACGGAGTAACGCATTAAGCAAGATGACATGATGTAGAGGAATTAATTCAAGCAATATGACGAAAACCCCATCATTTTATCCTCGATGGCAACAATACAATACTTGCCTTGCTGCCCCTACTGTCACTAGGAAAGGACACCGCAAGATTGAACCCAAAGCTAAGCACTTATCCCATTGCAAGAAAGATCAATCTAGTAGACCAAACTAAACCGATAATTTGAAGAGACTTGCAAAGATATCAAATCATGCATATAAGAATTCAGAGAAGAACCGAATAATATTCATAGATAATCTTGATCATAAATCCACAATTCATTGGATCTCGACAAACACACCACAAAAGAGTATTACATCGGATAGATCTCCTAGACCATCGAGGAGAACATGGTATTGAGAATCAAAGAGAGAGGAGAAGCCATCTAGCTAATAACTATGGAACCAAAGGTCTGTGGTAAACTACTCACGCTTCATCGAAGAGGTAATGGTGTTGATGTAGAAGCCCTCCATGATCGAATCCGCTCTAGCGAGAAGCTAGAAAAGGCCCCTAGATGGGACCTCACGGGTACAGAAATTTGCGGCGGTGGAAAAGTGGTTTCATGGCTCTCCCCGAAGTTTTTAGGGTATAAGAGTATATATATAGGTGAAGGAACTAGGTCAGGGGAGCCATGAGGGGCCCACGAGGGTGGGGGGCGCCCTCCTACCTCGTGGCTTCCTTGTTGCGTCTCCGACTTCATCTCCAAGTCTTCTAGTTTGCTTTCGGTCCAAGAAAGATCATCGTGAAGGTTTCATTCCGTTTGGACTCCGTTTGGTATTCCTTTTCTGCAAAACTCTAAAATAGGCAAAAAAACAGAAACTAGCACTGGGCCCTCGGTTAATAGGTTAGTCTCAAAAATAATGTAAAATAGCTCATAAGTGCCTATTAAACATCCAAAACAGATAATAAAGTTATTCCTTTTTCCACCACACTTTCACATTCCACGGCTAACCAAATCCACGGGTGCCATACATACCAATACTTTCCAAGGAATTTATTATTTGAAAACAGGAAGTAAATTCATTTTTCATTTTGGGACTTGGCATCCCTAATACCTTTGTCGTATTCTCGTGCAATGATAAGTGAATAAACACACATCTTGAGAATAACACATCTAGCATGGAAAAATATCAGCCACCCCCTACCGTTTCATGAGCGGTACGAGCACACAAAAAGGAATTTTATTTTGAAGATTAGAGATGGCAAATACAAATTTGCTTAGAACGCCAAAAGAATACCGCATACAGGTAGTTATAGTGGACTCATATGGCAAAACTGGTTTAAGGATTTTGGATGCACAAGTAGTAATCCCACTTAGTACAAGTGAAGGCTAGCAAAAGATTGAGAAACATCCAACCAAGAAACGAAAAATCAACTAAGCAAGCAGTAAGCATAACTAACACCGAATAATGCACCACAAGTAGGATGTAATTTCATTGCATAACTATTGACTTTCGTGCTTGCATAGGGAATCACAAACCTTAACATCAATATTCTTACTAAAGCATAATTACTCATCAACATGACTCACATATCGCTATCATCATATCGCAAAACTATTACAAATAATCAAGTTTATTTTGTCCAATGATCTACATGAAAGTTTTTATTATATCCCTCTTGAATATGTATCACTTTGGGACTAATTTCATATGTTGCTTTTGATAGCTCAAACAAAATCTAAGTGAAGAACATGAGCATAAAATTTTCTTCTCCCAAAATAATATAAGTGAAGCATGAGAGAATTTCTTAAAAAAATTACTAACTCTAAAATAAATCTAAGTCAAGCATGAGAGTATTTGTTCAAAAATAATAAAGCACATCGTGCTCAAAAAGATGTAAGTGAAGCACTAGAGCAATTCCATAGCTCAAAAAGATTTAAGTGAAGCACATAGAGCAATTCTAGCAAATCATAGCATAATTTTTACTCTCTCAAATAGGTGTGTCCAGCAAGGATACTTGACTTAAACTAAAAATAAAAACAAGCAAAGACTCATATAATACAAGACACTCCAACCAAAACTCATGATATGTGACAAATAAAAATATAGTTCCAAGTAAAATAACGATGGTCGTTAGAAGAAAGAGGGGATGCCACTCGGGGGCATCCCCAAGCTTAGTTGCTTGCTTCTCCTTTAGATAATAGCTTGGGATGCCATGGGCATCCCCAAGCTTAGGCTCTTCTTACTCCTTATTCCTTCATCCATCATGATCTCACCCAAAACTTGAAAACTTCAATCACACAAAACTCAACAAAACCTTAGTGAGATCCGTTAGTATAACAAAGCAAATCACTACTCTAAGTACTATTGCAAACCCATTCATATTTTATTTTTTCATTATATCTACTGTATTCCAACTTGACCATGTCTTATACCCTCCAATACAAACCATAGATTCATCAAAATAAGCACACAACGCAAAGAAAACAGAATCTGTCAAAAACAGAATTGTCAGTAGCAATCTGAAAACTTCGAATACTTTTGAAACTACAAAAATTCTGAAACATTAGGACAATGTGGGAAATTTTTATATCAATCTTGTGTACAAAATCAGGATTTTATCGCGCTTTTGTGAATTTTCAAAATTGTTTTACTGGACGCAAAAGTTTCTATTTTTCAACAAGATCACTATCACCCAACATGATCCCAAAGGCTTTGCTTGGCACAAACACTAACAAAAATAAAAAACACAATAATAATAGTATCATAATTGTGCAAACACTCAAGAATTGAAAGCAAAAGACAAAAATAAATTTTATTCATCGTGTTGCCTCCCAACGAGCGCTATCGTTTTATGCCCCTAGCTAGGCATAATGCATAGATCTAAGTGTTGTCATCTTTATTTCTAGATCCATAAGATGCCCTCGTGATTGATTCATATGGTGGCTTAATTCTTATTCTTGGGAAGTGTTCCATACCCTTCCTTCGTGGAAATTGAAATTTAATATTGCCTTCTTTCATGTCAATCACGGCACCAATAGTACGTAAAAACGGTCTACCAAGTATAATTGGACAAGACAGATTGCAATCAATATCAAGAACAATAAATCTATGGACACATAGTTCCTATTTGCAAGAATAAGAACATCATTAATTCTTCCCAAAGGCTTTTTAATAGTAGAACCCGCCAAGTGCAAATTTAAATAACATTCCTCAATATCGGTAAGACCAAGCACATCACATAAAGATTTCAGAATTGTGGAAACACTAGCACCCAAGTCACACAAAGCAAAACGCTCATAATTTTTAATCTTTACTTTAATGGTGGGTTCCCAGTCATCATGTAATTTTCTAGGAATTGAAATCTCCAATTCCAACTTTTCTTCCAAAGTTTTCATCATAGCATCAACGATATGTTTAGTAAAAGCTTTATTTTTTTGATAAGCATGGGGTGAATTTATCATGGATTGCAACAAAGAAATACAATCAATCAAGGAGAAATTATCATAATTAAAGTCTTTGTAATCTAAAAGAGTGGGCACATCACTAGTTAAAGTTTTGACTTCTCCAAACCCACTTTTATCAATTTTCTCAACAAGATTTTCACCCTCCAAATTATCGAGACGCCTTCTAACTAAATCTGACTCTTCTTCAGTCCCTTTATCATCAATTTTAATTTTACTAAACAAGGAATCAATAGAAGAAACACCGATCACTTTAAGATCTTCATCACTTTTATGAAAGCAATCACTAGTTTATGTTCTTTCTAAAAATTCTCTTTTAGCTCTAAGCATAGCGGTTCTTTTCTTACTTTCATCCATGGAAACATATAAATCTTTAATTGATTCCTCAACCTTAGGCACACAAATTTTCATCTTGACATTTTCTACATCATCAGAAATTATATCAATGCTTCTATACATATCATCAATCATACTCAACTTTTCTTCGATCGTATTGTTGAAAAAAATTGAACATTGATAAATTTTTTAATATTATTCTCAAGATCAGAGGTGTTCCTATTATTATTATAAGAGAATTTCCATAGGAATTACCATAATTATTAGAGGAATTTCCCGGAAAAGGTCTAGGATTAAAATTACGTGTACAAGCATTGTTATGAAAATTGTTTCACAAGACAAAGTTCACATGTACGGGATCACTATTTTGTTCAGTCAAAGTAGACAAAGGCACATCATTAAGATCAATATGAGAACTTTTATTAGCAACCAACTTCATAAGAGCATCAACTTTTTCACTCAAAGAATTTATTTCCTCGACCGAATTAACTTTTTACGAGTAGGAGCTCTTTCGGTATGCCATTACGAATAATTTGCCATAATATTATCAAGCAATTTAGTAGCTTCACCCAAAGAATTTCCATAAAAGTACCACCTGTGGTGGAATCTAAAAGATTTCTAGACACAAAATTCAATCCCGCGTAAGAAAATTGTATGATCATGGAAAGATTTAAAGCATGAGTAGGACAATTTCTTAACATCAATTTCATTCTTTCCCAAGATTGCGCAATATGTTCATGCTCAAGTTTCTTAAAATTATTAATTTGGGTCCTAACGGAAATAATTTGCATGGGCGGAAAATACTTAGTAATAAAAACATCTTTGCACTTATCCCAAGAATTGATACTATTGCAAGGCAAAGAAGAAAACCAAATTTTTGCACGATCTCGCAAAGAAAACAGAAATAAGTCCAACTTCACAATATCATTGTCCACATTTTTTTTCTTTTGCATAACACATAATTCCATGAATGTGCTAAGATGGATCGCGGCATTCTCATTAGGAGTACCAGAAAATTGATCTTTCATAACAAGATTCAACAAAGCGGCATTAATATCACAAGACTCCGCACTAGTGGTCGGGGGAGCAATCAGAGTGCTAATAAAATCATTATTATTGGTATTGGAAAAATCAAACAACTTGGTATTTTCTTGAGACATCGCAACTATGCAAACAAGATTGCAAACAAAAACAGATCTGGCGAGAAAACGGCGAACGAAAAGGCTGAATAAAACAAAAAAATTGTGTAGGGGAGATGAAAACAAGAGGCAAATGGCAAATAATGTAAATTGCAAGGAGATGAGATTTGTGATTAGGAATCTGATAGATGTTGATGATGTCTCCCCGGCAATGGCGCCGGAAGTTCGCACGTTGACGGGAGACTATCTTGACTTGATACTCCCCGGCAACGGCGCCAGAAATTCCTTCTAATGCGGCTTGAACTACGTCGGTATTTCCCCAAAGAGGAAGGGATGATGCAGCACAGCTACGGTAGGTATTTCCCTCAGTAATGAGACCAAGGTTATCAAACCAGTAGGAGAACCACGCAACACTATGTAAACGGTACATGCACACAAAGAACAAATACTTGAAACCCGACGTGAAAGAGGGGTTGTCAATCCCTCCTGGGTAAAAAGATAGATAAAATTGTAGTAGATTGGTTAAATAGATCTCGCAGGAATGCGAGATAATATAAATAACAAAAAATTTGCAGCAAGGTATTTTTGGGTTTTTGGATTAATAGATCTGAAAATAAAAGCGAATAAACATAGATCTCGAAGCCAAATATGATAATGAAGAGACCCGGGGGGGCGTAGATTTCACTAGTGGCTTCTCTCGAGAAAACTAGCATACGACGGGTAAACAAATTACTGTTGGGCCATTGATAGAACTTTAAATAATTATGACAATATCCAGGAAATGATCAATATATAGGCATCACGTCCAAGATTAGTAGACCGACTCCTGCCTGCATCTACTACTATTACTCCACACATCGACCGCTATCCAGTATGCATCTAGTGTATTAAGTTCATGGAAAATAGAGTGATGCAATAAGAACAATGACAAGATGTAGACAAGATCTATTCATGTAGGAATAGACCCCATCTTGTTATCCTTAATAGCAATGATACATACGTGTCATTTCCCCTTCTGTCACTGGGATTGACCACCGTAAGATCGAACCCATCACAAAGCACCTCTTCCCATGGCAAGAAAAATCGATCTAGTCGGCCTACATAAACCAAAGATTTGAAGAAGAAATACGAGGCTATAAGTAATCATGCATATAAGAGATCAAAACTCAAATAACTTTCATGGATAAAATAGATCTAATCATAAACTCAATGTTCATTGGATCCCAACAAACACACGGCAAAAAGAGTTACATCAAATAGATCTCCAAGAGACCATTGTATTGAGAATCAAAAGAGAGAGAGGAAGCCATCTAGCTACTAACTACAGGCCCGTAGGTCTATAATGAACTACTCTCGCATCATCAGAGAGGCACCAATGAGGATGATGAACCCCTCTGTGATGGTGTCTAGATTGGATCTGGTATTTTTGGAACTTATGGTGGCTGGAATTGTGTTTCATCGACTCCCCTAGGGTTTTTGGATTTTTGGGGTATTTATAGAGCAAAGAGGCAGTGCGGGAGGCAGCCGAGGTGGGCACAACCCACCAGGGCACGCCTGGGCCCCCAGGCGCGCCCAGGTGGGTTGTTCTCCCCTCGGGGCCCCTCTCTGGTTCTTCGTTGGCCCAACTTGTGTCTTCTAGTCCAGAAAAAATCTCCAAAAAGTTTCATTGTGTTTGGACTCCGTTTGGTATTGATTTTCTGCGAAGTAAAAAACAACAACTGGCACTGGGCACTATGTCAATAGGTTAGTCCCAAAAATGATATAAAGTTGCAATAAAATGATTGTAAAACATCCAAGAATGATAATAAAACAGCATGGAACAATCAAAAAATATAGATACGTTGGAGACGTATCAGGACAAACCTTTACTATATTGTTCTTTCATTTAGACATCACCTAAATTTTATTTATAAGTTCTTTATTGTCTTGCAAAGCTATTTTTTCATACCCACAGAGTAGATTTATTTCTTGTTTCAAGATAAAGCAAACATTCAATGTGCGTAGGGTTGTATCAGTGGTTGATAGAACCTTAGAGAATACAAATTCTCCCTTTAGCTCCTAGTTGAGTTCGACAATCTTACTTTTTGGAAAGGCTACAAAGGATCCCCTGCACTTGTGGGTTATTACACATGGCATTCATATGTCTGTTCCGTTGAAGAAGTCTATACTACAAGCAAAGCATATTCTACACCAGTATAGCATAAGTGTGAAGTGCATTTGCAGTAACTAGATTATTGACTTTAGTGCAAGTGGGAAACTATTGAAAATATGCCTTAGAGGCAATAGTAGAGTACTCCCTCCATTACTTTATATAAGGTGTGTGTATTTTTTCAACAGTCAAAAGAGTGCATATTTGACTATGTTTTTAGGAAAATATATCAATATCCACAATATGGAGATTATATCATTGGTTTCCATCATGAAATTTAGTTTCATATTTTATTCATTAGGTATAGAAAATGTTGTTATTTTATTTATAATCTTGGTCAAACATTCAAATGGTTGACTTGCACAGAAACTAATACACCTTATAATCTGGAACGGGGTATTATTTATTTCCACATTTGTAATTATTTTTTATATTTATATGCTATAACTGTAATGGTCCTTGAATATGAGATTCAGAGGAAACCCATTTGCACATGCGGAAACATAAAGTCCAAGAAGTTCCCTAGTCTTGCCTCTAAGATTAGCTATGATGATCTTGTTTTCCTCATCATAAGGCATTGTTAAAGTAACAAGGATGTGAGTAACAATGGGAGCACATTGTTGGCGAAACAATGGTGCTGGATAGACCGAACTAAATGATATACTTTGAGATCACATCATCACAATGTTATAAGTATAATCTTGCAAGTGTTAACGTATACTCACTTTCTTTGATCATGAGAGTATCGAATAACTTCATGTTGAACAGTGTACTTCGGGGTCTGCCAAACGTTACCCTCAACAGGATGATTGTAACAATAACTTTTGGCTGCATTAGAAAAGTAGGGCTAGGGACTTGATAGCTCAATATTGGGATTGGCTCCTCTGACGATGGAGATATAATTTTTGGGCCTCTCAGTATTACAGTATCAATCATCTCTTGCCAGACATAATGTCACATATTAACACGGATACCGCAATGAGAAAACAAGAAAAGAGAATAAAACCGGTAGCAAGGATAACTTGGTATAGTTTGAGTTGTTGCTTCACATGGATGCCCAAAGCCTCGCCTTGGGTTTTGTTATATATCGAAGCAAAGGGAATTGTGTACGTGAACTAAACTTTCATGCAATAATTATTCGGGTATGTGTCAGAGTTAATATGGATGCGAGGTCCCTCCATTGATTATTGACCGGAAGGTGTTCTGTGCCTTGTCTACATATTACCAAACCTGCGGGGTCACATGCTTAAGGTTCAACGATTTATTGAGTACTAGGATGTGTTAGTAGCCTGAGAGAATTTGAACTGGAAATGTTTCGGAAAGATCGGAAATGTCTCGCAGAGAAACCCGGAAGTGTTTTGAAGAAAGGCGGGTGAGTTTTAGAGAACCGCTAAAGTCCCGGTGAACCCATATAGGCACTAGAAAGTCTAGGAAGGTTCTGGAATATTCCATAAAATTCTGGAACATTTTGGAAGGCCCCATGGGCTACTCCCTTGGCTAGTCCCAAGTGGAGCAGCCTCATGGGCTTAAGGGGCCCAATAATGGGATGCTCCCTTTGCCTTCTGTGGCAAGTTGGGGGCGGCTATGGTTTTTGGGATCCCAACCTTGGTGTGCCAACCCTGGGGAGGAGGGAGCCCCTCCTTAAAGAAGCTCATTTCCACTTTCCCCTATATATATATGTGAGGGGTAGCTCCCAAACGTATCTCTTTTTGCATGAAGGCTAGCTCTCTATCTCTGGCAAATTGTGCGCCACCATTAGGTAGCTCCACCACCACATCTAGTGTTTCGGTAGTTCTTCATTCTGGATGGTGAAGCCCTGCTTGATCAGTGACCTCGTATGCGTGGATACCGACAGAGAGATCATTACTTCGATCCTAGATCATGAGGAGAAAATTCCCACGGTTGGGTGGTTTTATCCTACTTGTAAGAATCTGCATCAACGATTTTCACCAAGCTCTAATCTTCTCTGCCTTCATTGGTAAATATTAGATCAAACCAATTTGTGTCTTCATAGTGATCCTGGGTTTACTCATAGAACAACATTTTTTTGTTTTCTATTACGTTTCCCAACATGGGGAGACGCTCTAGAGGAATCTAGGCGTCCACTATGCCACTACTCGACACCTTGGACCCATCAAAAACCAGCCAACGCCCATGCATATTCACAATCCGCCCCACTCTTCCCACACAGGAACCTGCCCTCACCCCGCATCGGAACCCATCAGTAGGTTTATCATCCCGCCAGACTGGACACCCATCCTCCCCACGTCCGCATTGGTGAATCCAAAGACTGACAACAAGCAAGCCTGATGCGTGAAGGAGAGAGGAAGAAGAAGAAGAAGGATGTTGTAGCCGCTCAGGCCCGATCTCATCCTCCACAATGGCCAGTTGTGACAGTGCCACTCAAGAATTTGCCACCCTAGCCCAGCTAGTTCAAGCCGTTGCAATACTTCGCTGCTCCACTGTATGGTCAACCCAATTTACAACAATTATTGCAGCACTCTGTTGCCTCCTTCACTCTAGTTGCCCTCCACCATACACCCTCGACCTAAATTATGACCATGTGTTCATCGAGTCCTCAACGCTAATCCAGTCATAGTATCTGTCCGAGGAGACCTTATCTGGTGGCACGTGGTCACTATTTTGCGGAATGCCTCCCCAGAGCTCGACGATGGCGAGCGATGAGGCGATGTTGAACATGACACACAACGGCGACACTCACGAAGACAACCAAGTGGATGACCACTACTCGTTGTAGCCAAAGCAAGAGCCACTCACAGATGCCTAGCAGCCGCCGGTGCCCGATGCGGACGCAAAGAAGAAGAGTTTAGCGTACTCGAACAAAAAGGACAAATTGTTGTGTTTGGCATGGTTGGTAAAATGTGTTTTCACCAATTTCATGGGATGGAGCAAAAGGGCTTGGCATTTTGGCAAAGCGTACATGATTAGTTTCATGAGCAAAATCACTACAATCACTAGTAGAAAAGGGGCCAATGGTCTAGGCCGGTCCAGCCCATTAGTCCCGGTTCAATCCAGAACCGGGACCAATGGGGGCATTGGACCCGGTTCGTGAGCCCCGGGGGGCGGCCGGGCCACGTGGGCCATTGGTCCCGGTTCGTCTGGACCTATTGGTCCTGGTTGGTGGGACGAACCGGGACCAATGGCCCTCGCTCCTGGCCCACCACCATTGGTCCCAGTTGGTGGCCTGAACCGGGACCAAAGGACGACCATTAGTCCCGGTCCATTCCACCAACCGGGACTAAAGGGTTGGTCCTCGTTGCGGCCAAAGTTTAGTCCCACCTCGCCAACCGGAGGGGAATCAGACCGATTTATAAGCCCCTCCCTCTCTGCCTTATTGAGCTCCTCTGAAAATGAAAATAGATGCCCTTATATAGGAAATTTAGGCTAAATTCATACGAATTTTTCTTGAAATTTGTTATGAATTTAATTTGAATTTCCTCTATAAGCGCATTTATGCTCATTTCTGAGTAGCTTTTTATATAGTTTTTTTTTCTTTTCTGCTATATTTATTTTTTTTCTTTTTATTTCTGAGTTGTAATAAGTCATGAAAAATAAGCATCTATGCTCATTTTTTAGTAAAGTTAATCATAACTATTTTTTCTTCTATTTATTTTTTAATTGTAATAAGTCATTAAAAATAAGCATCTATGCTCCTATTTTAGTAAAGCTAATCACAACAATTTTTTCTTCTTTTTATTTCTGAGTTGTAATAAGTCATTAAAAATAAGCATCTATGCTCCTTTTTTAGTACAGTTAATCACAACTATTTTTTGCTTCAATTCATTTCTGAGTATCTTTTTATATAGTTTTTTTTCTTTTCTGCTATATTTATTTTTT
>NC_041389.1:385153142-385154153 GCF_002162155.2 Triticum dicoccoides | reverse complement strand
TTAAAAATAAGCATCTATGCTCCTTTTTTAGTACAGTTAATCACAACTATTTTTTGCTTCAATTCATTTCTAAGTAGTTTTCTATATAGTTTTTTTCTTTTCAGCTATATTTATTTTTTTCTTTTTATTTCTCAGTTGTAATAAGTCATTAAAAATAAGCATTTATGCTCATTTTTTAGTAAAGTTAATCATAACTATTTTTTTCTTCTATTTATTTTTGAATTGTAATAAGTCATTAAAAATAAGCATATATGCTCATATTTTAGTAACGTTAATCACAACTATTTTCTTTTCTTTTTATTTCTGAGTTGTAATAAGTCATTAAAAATAAGCATCTATGCTCCTTTTTTAGTACAGCTAATGACAACTATTTTTTGCTTCAATTCATTTCTGAGTAGTTCTCTATATAGTTTTTTTTTCTTTTCAGCTATATTTATTTTTTTCTTTTTATTTCTCAGTTGTAATAAGTCATTAAAAATAAAAAAGAGGCGCAATGCTTGTTAATTTGCTTCAAGCCTTTCGGAATAGTGTCAACTGCACTGCACATAGCTCTGTGTAGTCTACCGTATTCCTCAAGGCTTGAAGCTAACCAACGTGCAGGAGCATTGGGCCTCTTCATCATCGTCTCTGCACTCAGGGCTTATAAACAGCTGCCAGTGCCTCTCGCTTGGCGAGGTGGGACTAAAAAACAGTTGCAGGAAGAATCAACAAAAAAACAGCTGCAGAAAATAAAAAAGTAGTTAGACGGGTCCATTGGTACCGGTTGGTGGCTCCAACCGGGACTAATGCCACCCTTTGGTCCCGGTTGGTGGCCCTAACTGGGACCAATGCGACTCTTTAGTCCCGGTTGGTGGCACCAACCGGGACCAAAGATCTTCGTTTCCCGCCCTTTGGGCTGCTGAAGAGAGGCCTTTGGTCCCGGTTGGTGGCACCAACCGGGACTAAAGGGGGCATTGGTCCCGGTTGGTGCGATGAACCGGGACCAAAGCTTTTGCTATATATACAGCACTT